>NC_056729.1:1487753641-1488047774 GCF_019279795.1 Protopterus annectens | reverse complement strand
TTAAACAGAACAGAGACTGCCCCTCCCATGGAACAGGCTTCACATCCATGTACGCAGAGTTTGTCTATTACCCAGTTGAAACACAACCTAGATAAGTGGATGGGAAATAGGAAATTTCCACCAGATCTGACACCCATGTCCATTATGGACAGAGGTAGCTTATAAATGCCTGGTCCTCAATGTCCCATTTGGATGCAGGACATCATTAATATTTCTTGAAAACTTGGCTAGGCTTAGAAAGGCCCTCCAGGTTATTAATCTAGTTAACAGTCTATCAATCTAAGGGAAAGTGTATAAGGGTGAAATGATAAGAATGCCAAGGCTTCAGAAGACATTGACTTAAACTGAAAAGCTGCCTGAAGTACAACATAAACATGTTGGTCTGACCTGGAAACTAGATCAAAACAGACAAAAGATATAAACTACCACCATTAAAATATTTTTTTTAGAAAACTAATATCACAAATCAAAAGCATATTCTTGAATCATTTTTTCGATTCTAGCACTAATGAGGAGAAAGAGATCTGGAGGGGGAGCCAGATTGCAGAACATTACAGGTAAGTTAACAGCCTAAGTAAGTATTGGACATGAAGGTGTTTAAAGCCCTGGGGCTTTGCTCCTGTTGTTAATGAGAAGAGACATTTTCACTCCAAATATGCAGCATCAATATCCTGGCCTGCCTGTAGCTACATCACTGACAGGGAAATTAGCTAAACTGTAACTGTGTTTCCTTGCCACTAAACTGGAATAAAACATGAAGAAATCAGATAACTAATGTATTAGTTTTCCCATCAAGGTTATATATTATTACTGTTGTTTTGCTACTTATAAATGTTTCCAGCTGCAGAAACTATGTTGCAATGACATATAAAAGGGATTTTTCCTTACCAAAGCCTCTCCAAACACCTCAATAACCATGCTGGCCTCCCTCAAGGCTTTCTCAGTCAGTGGTTCTGGTTCTCCTGTGATACCACTTCTTGGGGTATCAGAAGGGACTGACTCTTGTGGCTCTGGCTCTAAATAACCAGACATGTTTTCCTGCTGTTTTCGCAATGCTGGCAGTGGTCTTTCATCATACGGCAAAGATTCAATCTGGAGGAAAACAAAAGTAAAATTAGTAACTTAACTGGACCACAAAAATGTTAAGTAAAAGTTATAAAGCAAACTCATGTGACATGTTTTTACTTATTTACTATCTGTTAACTAGGTAAGTGAACTGGGCTACTTAGGTTCATAGGTAGGTACTAGGCTATCGGCCCAAGGGCCTAAGTAAGCCTAGCCAACAAAGCTTGCTTTTTTCAGCCATGACCCAGGCATAGGGAACAGCATACAATGCAAAAACTGAATGAAATAATACTGTTATGATTGCAAAGTAATCAAAATATAATGACAGTAATACATACCCTTCAGAATGTAGATTCAAAGGTATATGATGCTAACAACCTTCAGAGCCTTTATAAGCCTAGCTGTGCAACCCAACCCAAATGTATCATGGGCATTTATTAGGAGGGGTATGTTAGGAGGTTTCTACAGGTTATGTGGAGGGGTTGTTAGTTTGGGCATTATTGTCTGCCTCTGTCTATCAAAGACAGGGGCCAGGCCCAGGGTTAAATTCATACTAGGCTAACTGCTCAGTGGGCCATTTTAAGCCTAGACAATTATCCCACTTTAGAATCAAACCTGCACCTTATGCATGTAAGGTAAACACCTTAACCATTACGCCACCTACCAATAGTAAATACTAGGCAATCAAGCTGCAGACTATTACATGCCTAGCTGCTAACCAGATAGTTACCAAAGGTGAGACTCAAACTTTTTAGTTTGTGTCGCTGAAGTAAACAAATTAGCTATTATGCCAACTCCAACATGTAGACATAATTAAACCAACAGAACGAGAAGAGAACAATACACAAGCATATACATTATATGCAGTAAAGATGCACATATTTTACACAATATGTACACAAATAAATTCAATTAAGTGTAAATTCCACCAGTATGGATATGTATGTTTATTTTTAATATATGATGATCTTGCACTGTATTCTACAGGATTCAAAAAATATTTTCCTAAGAGGAATAACTCTGATCACTACTGGTACCCGTTAAAATATACCAACTAAACCTTGATAAATAATTTAATGTATGCCGTAACAAAACCAATGGAGTTCTACTTAAAATGCCAGCATAAAGGAAGTTCAGATGTGGTTTTAATTAAGCACTTTCATTCTTTATTTTCTAATAAGAACTTCAGAACCAACTCTGTTACACCAAAATTTAGAAAATTGTGTTAGTAAGAACACATAACCGCCAGGAACCAATAAATATTGAAATCTAGTTAATTGCAAAAAGCTCCTTAAAGCAACAATGTATAAAATATATATATGCCACACACACACTGAAACAAATGTATCTATACAAATACACACACACACACACACACACACACACATATAGATATATATATATATATATATATATATACATATATATATATAGTATGTGCAAATAAATAATAGATAAATATGAATAAATCACATCACTGTTGCATTGAAAATCTCTGAGCCAATAAAAAACATTTGATGTTAATAAACTTATTTAAACAAACTGTGGAAGTATGTCTTTGATAAGTGTGGAAGTATGTCTTTGATAAGTGTTTAAATACAAACTTTAACAAGTGTACCCTACTCCAGCTACCTGCCCAGGACTGCCAGCAGCCAATATCACCAGTCCCTATCACCTTTCTAACCTAGACCCTCTTCCATCAGTCTCCTCTCACCATTTTATATACCTTCTCTCTCTTTTAGCTGTAATCTTTCTGCTTTATTTCTACCACATTTACCCCATTCCCACCTGAATAACTGTGGTACATCTCCCTCTGGCCACTAGGTGGCATACTTACTACTATCTGGTTTACTCCCTTTTGTCTTCTTTCCTAACTCCCCCAAATCGTTCTTTTTCTTTTATGACTACCCTCTATACTTTCTCTTCCATTCTGGTCCTGCCTATCACCCCTCTGTTTAACTCCTTTAACCCAAATCTGTACATCACCATAGCTATACTTTAATTATTCTTCACTACACATACACTTAGGCTACTTTTTACAAGGTTACACTACATATACACACAGACCTAGTTCAAACCTACCTGCTGCTTCCACACTTCACTGATTGTTTCTTGTCTGTACCACACAAAAGTAATTTTTTGTGTCTTCCCGCTCCGTTCGCCCTCCGGGCTCACTCCGCTCCCCTCCCTGCCCCCAAATCCCACCCGCCCCTAGCACCTCTACATTTATCCCCCACAAAGACACACCACTCTTACTTCACAACCAATCACAGTGTAGACCCACCCACCCACCCTCTTACTTCACAACCAATCACAGTCTAGACCCATCCAACCCACCTCTACTATCTTCAAATTGTTTCCCTCTAAGACACACCCCTCAATTATCACAATCAATCATATCATACACTTCATCCACACCCCCTTCTATATAGCTGTTTCCTTTCCCACTCCCTGACCAACCTTTCCCTTATTAAATTTCTAACATCCCTGCACAGGCCTTCTTAACATGCCTAATTATACTCAACATCTCCTTTTAATAACTTTCCTAACTACTCTCACCTCTACCTATCTTTTAACCTTCTATGAACTACCCCTACCCCTTACTGTTATAATCCCAAACAGACATACCCAAACATCTCCATCAGCCTTATCTATAAACTATCTCAATACCATCCACAAAACCTCCTTTCTTCAACCTAAATACCACCGCCTTTCTCACATAAAATACCTTATCTACCACCTTAAAAAATTTCCTTACTACTACTGCAAACCCCCTCAACTCTTCAACCCTATAATATCTTGCTCATTAATAGATGGAGATATTCACCCAAACCCTGGTCCAAACCCCTCCCCAATTCCCTCTAAATGCCACCCACTTATTAGAAATGGTACACCATCTACTAAACCCCCCAAATCGCTATCTATTGCCCAACTAAACATACGAAGCATTTGTAATAAAATAGCACAAATTCATGCCCTACTAGAAGTTCAACAATTTGATATTCTCTGTCTAACAGAAACATGGCTTAAACCTATAATTAATGACAATGAGGTTATTCCTCCAGGCTACAACATCCTAAGACAGGACCGCTTAAACAAAAAAGGTGGTGGGGTTGCTATTCTCTATAGAACAGGACTGCAGATTAGTAGAACAAATCATAACCTCTCATTTGACGCTACTATTGAAATAATTATTACAAAACTGCAACTCAACCCACAAAAAACATTAAATATTGTCTGTACCTATCTTCCCCCAGGAAAGAATCCAACCATATTAGAAGACCTTCTAAACTGGCTCTCACTAAATCACCCTCAAGAGACAATACTCTTAGGGATTTTAACATTGACTGGAACTTATGTAAACAGACTAATCCATCCACCCTTATTAACCTGCATGGTTTCTCTCAAATAATCAACTTCCCAACTAGAATAAACAAACTTAATAACAAAGAAAGTATACTTGACTGGATATTAACAAATAGTCCTCAGCAAAAATATACAACAGGAACTCTCCCAGATGACCTCAGTGATCACTCCCTCGCTTACATTATTAGGCAAAAAACCAGCACTACTGTCCCTATCCAAGTCAGATCATTCCGTAGTAAGAAATATTTTGACCTCAACCAGTTTCAAAATGAACTCATGCAAGTTAACTGGTCACCTCTTAAATCTCTCCCAATAGACGAAGCAGTTAGTCACTTTAATAATACTTTTCTCACTATCCTGGAACACCATGCCCCAATGCGCTCTATGCGTGTCAAATCTAAAACAGCCCAATGGCTCTCAAATAACACTAAGAAACTTATCTTAAATAGGAACAAGGTCTGGGCTAAATGGCGAACCACAAAAAGCCTAACTGATAATGTCACTTTTAGACAACAGAGAAATATGACAAAGAAAGCCATCATACAAGATAAAAAGAATTTTTATACTCAGCTTCAGCAATCTTCACCACACCAACCACATAAATTTTGGTCCTCTATCAATAAACTATTATCCCTGGTAAAGTTGCCACACCAAACCCTTCTGGCTCTGACCCCGACTCCCCCTTACAAACAGCTAATGCCTTTAACACTTTCTTCACTTCAGCCATACTAAACCTAGCTAATCAACAAAACCCTGATACCTCCAAACTATTTACACCTAGCTCTACCCCCCCCCATTTCACCTTCAACCCATACCTACCTCTCAAATACTGTCCTTACTTTATAAACTAAAACCTACAACCCCCTCTGCTGACCGATTACCAGCTGAATACCTCCAACTAGGTGCAAATGCCTTAGCATACCCCATCTCTATACTTATTAATAGGACAATAAAAGAAAGTTCAATTCCATCAGTCTGGAAAATCTCTTATATTATCCCTCTTTTTAAAGGAGGTGACTCTACTGAGTATTCTAACTACCGCCCAATAGCACTACTATCTCCACTTGCAAAAATTATGGAGAAGTGTATCCACAAACAGTTACTAAATCACCTACTAGACCACAAACTCCTGGCTAATTGCCAACATGGGTTTCGACCATACCACAGTACTAGTACAGCCTTACTATCCTTCATTGACTCAATTAACAAAAACCGTAACAATAATACTCCTTCAGCATTCTTCGTAGACCTGTCCAAAGCCTTTGACATGGTAAATCACCAGCTTCTTCTCCATCATTTAAAATCTTTCTCTCTAGATAATCTTGCCTTATACTGGTTCACATCTTACCTAGACAACCGCAAACAAGCAGTTCTATGGGACAACCAACTCTCTGATCTTCTCCCCACCACTATAGGAGTCCCTCAGGGCTCTATTTTAGGTCCACTCTTGTTTTCCATTTTCATTAATGAACTTCATCTAGCTACTCCACAAACAACTTGTATTCAATATGCAGATGATACTACCATCATTTGTGCAGCCTCAACACAGTCAGAACTTCACTCTCTCACACAAAAAAAACCTTCTCAACTATAGAACAATGGTTCTCTAATCATTGCCTTCTCCTTAACCCCAAGAAAACCAAACTCTTGCTTTTTTCACCCACCCACTTGTCTACCTCTATCCATTTCACACTAATATCTGATAATGGGACCATTATCTCTCCTGACCAAACAACAAAACTCTTGGGTATCACTATTGACAATCAATTAAAATTTGACAATCATATTAATCTTACAATAAAATCGACCAACAGAAAACTAGGCTCTCTCTATAGAATCAAATCTTTTCTTACTCCTGAAGCCAAAACTACCATAGCCAGAACTCACTTAATCTCAACCCTTTTATATGCTTCCTCCATATACACAAATCTCTCTAAACATAATCTTAGCAAACTTACTTCATCATATAATAATATTGCCAGATTTGCAACTGCCTCTCCATATAGAACTCATCATTGTTTAAATCTCAAAAGCTTGGGTGGCTGGAACTACCACACCTCATACAATACTATCAACTCACTATTGCCCATAATGCCCTACATCACCCTGAAAACACCCCAATACTCTCCACCCTCATAACACCCTATAACAATCAGAGGCATCTACGCTCCACCAACAAAATACTGGTCCAAACATCCCGATCCAAAAACTCAGCAGGTGACTCCACATTTTCCAACTCAGTTGGCAAAATATGGAACAAGTTACCACAGGAACTTACATCCCTAACATCACTCTCCCAATTTCAAACTAAACTAAAATCCTTCCTAAATAACCATTGGCTATGCTCTTGTCATAACCCAGGTTAGCTCTCTTTTTTTCCATCATTATCTGACTCCTTAACAACCATTTTCTTTCTTCTCTTCTACATACTCTGAGTATTTAATATTCTTTATCCTTTCTTTCTCTTTACCATCCTATGTTTTTGATTTTACTCAAAAGTTAATACAACCTGTTTCAAAGTTATTGCATATGTTTTTTTTCTCTCTACTTTTGTATATTGATGTATATCTTGACATTGTTTAGTAGTATGTAGTGGAGCTTTTCTCCCCGGGCCTCCACTGAAAATGGACATATATCCAGTTGGACTAGCCCGGTAAACAAATGTAAAATAAAATAAAAATAAAATAAACCTGGTTTCTTGTCGGCAAGCAACCTGATCTGCTACTATGTTTCATGGAATTCCAGTAAAACACTGTATTTCCCCAAAAGTTATTAAAATTGACTGCATCTAATAAAAAATCCTGAAGTCCTGGCAATTTAAAGAATCTTTACCTAATGAAATGCTTAAATCTTTATTTTTAATAGCCAAGGTGTTTTCATAAATACTTTTTGATAGTTTTCGAATAGTTTTCCCAACGCAATACCCTTGGCATGTCTCACAAGTAGCTAAATAAACAACACCTTGGGAGTTACAATCAAACTTGCCTTTAGTCCAGACAGTCTTGACTTGTTGTTGTGTCTTTCGGCTTTTCCCGGTTAGGGGTCACCACAGCGGAACTCCGGTCCGCTAATGAGTGGCAGTAGAGTTTTATGTGCTGGCTTGCCAGGCCTAATGCACAATCTTCAATGAAGGAACACCCATTCACGCATGTCGCCACACAGAAGACGCTCTAACTGAGAATCGAACGGGCAACGTCTAACTGTGAGGCGACAATGCTACCGACAGTCTTGACTAACGCTTGTAAAAAATACTAGATGTATTGCTAATAAGTCTACAATATTTACATTTTCGCCATTTCCAGGGTTACCTCTTGTTTTCATGAATGTGGAAACAGATTTCTCCAAAATACATTTTAATTGTTACTTCTCATATAAGTAAATAATGGACAATCTCTTACAACCTTGGCCAAATCCTTACTGCCAAGGAATGATTTTCCAATTTTCTTTCAGTGTATTTTTAATGAGAACCACGTGAGAATGCCCCACCATAACAAACTTTGGGGAAATTATTTGATCTAACCTCTTTGTGCCTTTGGAAATCACTATCATGTAGTTGTTTAAAACAGGTTTCACCTTATCTTGTCTCAATAAGTACACTTCTTGAATAATGTTAGATAACAAATGTATGTCATAATGTCTCTTGAGAAAGAGTTGTTTCAAAAATTCAACTTACTCAAAAAATGTTTCTTCATTGCAAGTGAGCCTGCTTAACCTAATATATTGGCCTCTGATGACCACCTTCTTTATATGAAAAGGTTGCTGACTGCTTCTGTGCAAGTAATTATTTACAAGTGTACCCTTTCTAAAAATCCTGCTCACAAATTTCTCACTGTCATCCTCTAAGGAAATAAAAACGTCTAAAAAGTAGATCTTTTTCAGAAGTCAATAATGGTAAACTTTAAAAAACTAGTAATGCCATTAACATATTTAAACAACTGATAAAATTCTTCTGTGCCTTTCAAAGAATAATGAAATCATCAATAAATCTTTTATAAATTACAACTTTGGCAAACAATTGGTGGGTTTTAAAATTAACCTGTTCCCGCCATGCCATTACCAGATTTGTAAACAGTTGAGGCACTCTTGCTCCCACTGCAACTCCAGTTTTTTGTTTGAAATGTTTCCCCTTGAAAAACAAAACAGTATTATCTAGTACAACCTCAAGTAGTATACACATAGTACTGATAAGACTATTGTCAAACTCAATGAATTTTGTTAGATAGTCACTGACACAATCTATCTCAGTTTCTTGATGGATGCTTGTGTATAAACAAACAACATCCAAAGAAACAAAAAAGCACCCATTGTCTCTCTCTTTTACATCATTTAAGAATTCCAAAAGGTGCTATGAGTTTCTCAAATAAAATTCTGAATTTTGTACTACTGGGTTTATAAAACAGTCTAAATAGACTGAAATCTTTTCCGTCTTGTAAAAATCAGCTGCAACCCCGGGTCTGAATGGTGGGTTTACCCTCTTCCCTGCTCTTGTGAACCTTAGGTATACCAAATAATCTGGCCATTTTAGGATGATCCACTTCAAAAAAAAAAAAGAGATATATATATATATATATATATATATATATATATATATATATATATATATATATATATATATACACATATATATGGATATGGCTCTACTTCATATGGTCGACATTTCAAAATGTCGAAGACCATATGTCCGAGACCATATGATCGACATTCAAAATGTCGACCATTGACTAAAAAAAAAACAACAAAAACTTACCTTCATGCTGCTTGCAGGGGGGCTATGCCACCCACCCTCCCGGAACTTAAATATACCAAGTCCGAGATTGCACTACAGTGCAGAAGATGTAAATCTTTCCATTCCGCACTGTATGGAGATGCCAGTTCTACATGGCCGAAATTTCAAATGTCGCTCACATGGTCTCGGCCATATGGTCTTCGACATTCTGAAATGTCAGCCATGTGAAGGGGACCCATATATGTACATGTATACATATATATATATATATATATATATATATATATATATATATATATGGTTTCACTTCATAAACTCGAGTTACTGAAATCCCGAATTTCAGTAACCCGAGACTATAAAGTCGAACCATTCACAACGAAACCCACAATCCCAAATCACACAATCACGAACATACATACACCATATAAAACAAACACCATTCCTCCCACAGCACACAAACCACACAATCCTACACTACATATAAGCAGGGAGCAAGACCCCCCTGCATCCCCCACTCCCCCTACTTATATATACCAACTCCGAGGTAGCACATAACATGACAAAAAAAAAAATTCACACCACACCATCCTCCACTCGTTCACACACAAATACACATCACACACACACAAACACCAACAAATCTAACACTCACACTTGCACCTCCTTACCCTTACCCACACATACAATGCACAAAAACACACACAAACACTCATTCACCTGCAATATCAGGCACCATGACACTACATGTGACGTACAGGAAATACATAAGCGCAGATTCGAAATATTCAAATTCGTTCTTATGCACTTCCGGCATTCTGATTTTCGCCTTCATGGTTTCGGGTTACTGAAATTTGGGATTTCAATAACTCAAGCTTATGAAACGATATATATATATATATATATATATATATATATATATATATATATATATATGTGTGTGTGTGTAAAACTCATGATTAATACTGCCTTGACGCAACAAATCAAACAGAATAGAGTCAATGTCAGAAAACGTCTTGTTAATCTTGTATACTGTTACCTTCTCAAAACAACCTTGATCAATAAGGAGATCTCCAAACATGCTCGCCATCCCACAAAAAAAAAAAAGGAAAAACACAAAACATCAAACCACGGCATAGAACACAGTTAAACAAAAACAAAACCAATGGAGTTATACTTAAAATGCCACCATAAAGGAAGCTCAGATGTGGTTTTAATTAAGTACTTTCATTCCTTATTTTCCAAAAAGAACTTCTTCAGAATTAAAACCAACTCTTGTTACACCGAAATTTGAAAATGGTGTTAGTAAAAATCCATGACCACCAGGAACCAATAAACACTGAAATATGGGTAATTGCAAAAAAACTCCTTAAAGCACAGCAATGTATAAAAGATGCACATGCACACACACACACACACACACACACACACATGTATCTATAGGAATATATATATATATATATATATATATATATATATATATATCAATGGTACGTATAAATAAATAAAATATAAATATGAATAAAATCTCTGAGACAATTAAAATACGTGGTTATTGCAGTTAGTCGTAATTGTTTTTTTCAAGCTCAGCAAACAGAGAGAATTGCTGCCAGCTGTACTTAGACCAGTAGTTGCTATTTTCTGAAACGGCGGCTAGTTGTCTGTTTTTCCATTAATATGAACAGTTCATAATGCATTATTTGCTAGCAATTTGCAAGCACTAAGATACTATCATTAACTATTTGTTAAATCCAGTTTGTCCTTTTAAACATTTATCACCTAACTGTTCACCATATTTGTCTTGAGAAGGATAAGTACAACTGTTAAGTCTACTATCTTTAATATCTACTCAGACCCTATAATAGTTTTTTGGCTACCCCTCAGTATATCTGTATAACAGTTTTGACTTCTCACCCTCATTTCCCAGTAATTTTTAATGCTAATTGTGTCTCTTTTTCCCTTACAGTTAATATACACTGTTACTTGCGGATTTCACCTTTGATATCACCCCAGCCCTTACTGCCTAATGGAACCACATAATCAACAGCTGAACCCAAATGAAAGGAAAAAACCTCAGCAATAATGTATGTCCTACTCTCATGTCCTTCTTCATTTTAATATACCAACGACATTGGAGTAGTCCGTGTATCTAATTTGTGGCTTGCACACTTGACAGACTCTATAGTTTAAGTCCCCTTTTCCTCCTATACTCTAATTAGTATCTCTTATCATTATTTTATCAATCTGACGGGGATAAGGCCTAAAAACAGCATTATGCAGAAACTATCTGTACTTAATGCTTTTGACCACTGACCTGCTCTGCTTGTAGCTGATTGTTTTTGTTTGCTTCAGCTGCTCAGATTGCTTTGTGATTCTATCTGCTACGTTTGCCCTCGATGCGCTCGGGCTCACTCTGCTCCCCTACCCTACCCCCATTCCCACCCACCCCTTCTTTCATTACATTTATACATCCTCTAGCCACTCCAACTAATTAAACTCCACCAATAACATAACCAGACACATTACTGAATATCACCTCACCTAATCTTACTTCAGCCCTTATCTCTACCACTACTCTCCATAACCTAACACTTTTTCCTCTCCTTTTTATCCACTGTGATTTCTTATTCCTGCTACTCCAATCTACATACATACATACCACATTATCTATACCTCCCCCTACTTCTGCAACCCAGTCCTTACCATCTCACATCACTACAGTCAGCTACTCCAATAACTCACCCTCTTTACTAGTACCACCCTTAATACCATTAAGCTAAAATTATCCTTCTCCAGTAGCAAACTTAAAGTACTCCTTTCACATCTCAATAAACCATTCTCAAAACACCGTCACCCAAATACTATTCTCCACATTATCCTTATCATAGCACAATGCGGTGATATTTATCCCAATCCTGGCCCACAAAGTCTATTGTTCTCCTCCCCAAACCCAAAGAACCAATACCTTTATCTAATAACAATAAATACCCGCAGTTTATGTAACAAAATCACTGAATTTCATGGCTGGCTAACTACTCACTACCATGATATTGTATCAGTAATTGAGACATGGCTTAAGCATCATCTTGCTGACATTGACATTTTTACACCAGAGTATAACATCCATTGCTCTGACAGACTCCATAAAAAGGGCAGTGGCATAGCATTAATTTATAAAAACTCTTTAACAATTACAACCTACCCCAAATCTATCCCCTCCTTTAGTAAACTTGAACTCCTACTAACATCCCTTCACATCAACAATAAACAGCTATGTATTTCTGTACTATACCCCCCCCCCAGGTTATAACATTCCCACTCTTGAGGATTTCTTATCCTGAATAAACCACAATATCTCACAAGAAACCATTGCTATGGGTGACACCAACATCAATTGGCAAAACCTAACCTCTAATTCTCCAGTCATCAGTATAACCCTACACAGCTTCACACAATGTATTACAGCTCCCACACATGGCCTCTCCATACCCTCTTGAGTCTACTTTAGACTGGATACTAGTATCTCACCCACATAACTATTCAAACTCAGGTAACATACCTAACATGTTAAGAGATCACCTTCCGGCATATACCTACAGAATTTGTTCCCAAATAGCCAAAACACAACTTCTACAAAACCTCTAGCAACCTCACCAACTTTGATCAGACCACCTTCATAAATATACTGAAATCACAAAACTGGGCCCTACTAAAAACTCTCCCAATAGATGATGCCGTAAATTATTTTAACAATCTCTTTCTTGAATCCCTTAATAGCTTATCCCCTAGAACTAAACTTAACCATGCTCCTTGGCTAACAAAACAAACAAAACACCTCCTTCAAAGAGATCGGGCATGGAACAAATGGCAAAAAAAATAAGTCACAACAAAATGAGACCAATTACAAGCAACTTAGAAATAGAGCCAAGAAACTAGTTATACAATACAAAAAAAATACTTTTTCGCCAGACTAATTGCTTTCAAAAATAACTCCAAAAAGTTCTAGAAATCTGTCTCATCTATACTTAACCCCAGCTCTTTGCAAAATCCACCTCCCTCACCTGGCATGAATCCACAACAAATTGCCCACAACTTCAACACTCATTTTATTACTTTCATTCAAAAACTAATCAAAGATTCACCAAATAAACTTACAGGACACAACTATCTCCTTACCTGATAGCACCACCGTTACCACTTCACATTCTTCTAGCAATAATCATACACCACCTTCCTTCATAACTTAACCAGTACCTACCTCTCTTATATTTAAACTCCTAACCAAAATAAAACCCTGCTCTCTTTCAGCTGATAACCTACCTTCTGAATATCTACAACTTGCAGCAGAAGCAATAGCACATCCAGTTAGCATCTTAATAAACTGCTCCAGTTAGCATCTTAATAAACTGCTCCATTTCTAAATGCTATGTCCCCCTGCTGTGGAAAAAATATATTATAACTCCATTACATAAGGATGGAAATTCACATGACCTCTCAAACTAAAGGCCTATCACTATACTCTCTTCATCAAAAAATTTAGAAAAATGCATTCAGACAACTTCTGACATATTTCTCTGAAAAATCTACTCACCCCCACCCAACTTGGCTTTCATCCTAGTCACAGCACTATTACAGCCCTTCTCTCTTACACAGATACTGTAAATAAAGCTGTTGAGGATGGCCTCTTCACTTCTGTCATCCTATTGGATTTATCAAAGGCTTTTGATACAGTATCACATACCAAATTGCTCAACCAACTAGCAAACCTTGGTTGCTCTACCAGTTCTCCTACCTGGTTCTCCTCCTACCCAAGTAATAGGGAACAATCTGTTAAATGGCAAACTGAACAATCAGAATACCAGGTAAACAATATAGGAGTCCAACAAGGATCCATTCTAGGGCCCTACTTTTTAATGTATTCATTAATGAGTGCCACAAAGTTGACAAACAAAGTAGACTCATTCAATATGCAGATGATTCTACTATTATATCCACAGTTAAGAACCTCTCAGATCTCCATACTGTCACACAAAATGTTTTCACAACAATAGAAACCTGGCTCAACAATGCACAACTAATGCTACCCCCCCCCCCCAAAAAAAAAAAAAAAAAAACTCTTACTTTTCTCAATAAAATCTCTAGCTGCTGATTTCAAAATCCTTTCACTAGATAAAATAGAAATCGAAATTGTAAAGTCGGCTAAATTACTAGGAATCACAGCTGACAAACTTACCTTTGAACTACATATTCTTAACACAATAAAGAAAACACATATTAAACTAGGCAAACTGTACCATCATAAACTGTACCTAGACACCCACACCAAAACAAAACTGGTGAGTACCAGTACCTTACTTATCCCCTCTCTTCTATATGGAAGTGTCATTTTCACCAACCTTCACTCATCAATCAGTAACAAACTCCAGTCCTGCTATTACAAAATAGCCAAATTTGCCTCAGGCAAGCCTAACTGCACTCATCACTGCCAAGCAATCTCAGAACTGAACTGGCTTCAATTCTACCACTACCTCTGTTATACCCAATTGACTCTACCCCACAAATTAGTCTATAAACTTGAAAGCTGTGCAGCTCTCTGCTCCATCCTTCATACTTACATTCCAACCCAAAATCTTAGATCCTCCAGCAAACAGCTACTAAATGTTACCAAACCCAATAAAAGAGCAGGACAAAGTCTTTATTCTCATAGTATTGCTAAACTATGGAAATTCTTATCTCCCTATATAACTCAAATTAACTGTACTAAAACCTTTAAATCAGCATTAAAAAAACATTACCTCAAGAATCCCACTTGTTCCTGCACTATAGGTTCATAGGTTCATAGTTTAGTACTAGGCTAACTGCCCTTGTGGGCCATTTTAAGCCTAGCTAATTGCCCCAGGTGAGAATCAAACCCCACACCTTGTGTCTGTAAGATAAATACCTTAACCATTATGCCAACCTCCCCCCTTAACCATTATGCCAACCTCCCCCCTACAAACATCAAACCTCCTTAAACCTCTTCCCTAAATTGTGTTATGTAATCAGTGTATGTAGACAATGTATGTAATGTATGTGTAGAATGTAGAGTCTTTATTAAATCATCGAATGCTTAGAAAAGTGAACGATAATTTATCGACCCCATGTAAGCGAAAGCTTACAAACTCAAACTCTTAGAGCAGCGATTTTTTTCCAAGCTAAAAAAATCGCTGTTCCAAACAATCAAACAAAAAAAAACCACTTAAAACATAACATAAAGTGGGGGGCTTTGCTCCCCCACACCCCACCTCCCACTCTGAGATCGCACTACAGTGACGAAAATGGCAAAGTAACGGACACGGCCAAGCAATTTCTTTCTCGGAAAAAGAATTTGCTTATATGCCGCTTCGTCATTTGCGTTTTCGTCTTTTCAGGTTCAACCAAGATGCATTCGAAAGAATGCATCTTTGGTCATCTAATAGGAACCCAGAATGTATTAGTGCAGGGGTTCCCAAAGTGTGCACCAAAGTGCCCTGGGGAGCCACGGCTTCCTCACAGGGGCACTGTGAACTAATACCCCTCATTTACTATTTTTTTCTTTTGTTTTTTTTTTTTTGTTTTTTTTTGCGCTGTTTGAGCTGACATCATCAAGTGCGCAATGATGTCAGCTCTGTCAGTGTTACCAGCCTATCGGAATTGAGCAAGGAGCGCATGCATTTTCAACTGGGTATGGCTGCTCAAATGCGAGTGGGAACGGCAATGAATGGATTATGTTTGGGGAACAAGAATTGGACCTGTGGCGGGTACGGCCAAAAAGAATGAAGACTCCATGCAGGTAAGGAAACTTTCAGAGAAGTGTGTGTGTGTGTGTGTGTGTGTGTGTGTGTGTGTGTGTGTGTGTGTGTGTGTGTGTGTGTGTGTGCATGTGCTTATATCCGAGTCTGTGTGTATAAACACATTTGTGTCACTTCGATCTCTGCTTGCATTGCCCATAGTTTATTTCTGCATTAACGTGACTAATGTCTTGCACACCTCTTCTGATGGGATATCATGCTAGTTAGTTCATTTCATTGAATGCATAATACATCTTCATTCTGGGACACATACCTCTTTATACATCAGACAGATAATGGTTACAGACTTGAAGTTATAGCCTTCTTGAAATTTTAGTGATGTTGCAGCTGGTATCCTTCAGGCTTGGAATGTTATAGCTCTGCACCCCAAAATGTCATGCACATTCATAGATGGCACCCTTACTAACTGTTTGATGTGCTTAAGATGGAATGAGCAATCTTGGAACATAAACAGTTTGTTTTTTTCTTTGTTGAGATCATATAAGACTAGTACCATGCACACAGAGTATCAGTTTTACTCTGGCTACAAAGTTGTTTTGGCTGGTTATTTACAACTTTACATAGCTTCCATGTGGTAATACCGAATGGTATGCATTTATTTATCATCTGTTAACCAGGTGATTGGGCTAGTTTATGGAACCTTTCCAATGGAAAATGATGTACACAGATAAACCAGTAGTTTTCCAGCAGGTTTTTGAGCAGTAACTGGTGTGCCCACCCAAAACAAAAACAGACTTGAAAAGGACATGTTAACTTCATGTAGTCAGTGACCAGAAGATAGGACTGAACCCAAGACACTGGAGCTGTAAAGTACTGATTTTACCACTCTGTTATGTTTTAGTAGCTTTCATTAACCTATAATAAACCACTGCTATGAGTCAAAGGATCTTTTAAAGCTTTTACCATGCTGACACACCTAGTTTGCCAAGAAAGTATAAGGTGTTACACTCTAAGGCCCACTGGGTACATTATATTTATCAATTTTTCATTTTTGTTTACTGCCTAGCTTGATCTCATAAAATATCATCCTTAAAATCTGTGTTTGACTAATGTCTTCTGATTCTCATGTGCTGAAGAAGATACATCATTTACTACTGTGTGAATTTTAATTCCCCTGTCAGGATAGTGTTCCAGTCCTTAAGCTTACATTTACCCACAGCATTTCATCATGCAAATCAGGCAAAGATGCATTAAGGAGGCAATAACTCCAACCTGTTAAGGTGAAAGGTTGGGTAGTGAAATCCCTGGCATACAATTTTTTTTGACACTCCCTTGCTACATTGACTAAGCATATTGCCTAACTTCACTATCCCCGTTTGCCTTTTCATGGTGGATACTGAAGACCAGGTGTTTGTTTTCTTACAATTACACAGTAATATCTTGAATTTCTTCATGAAATGTAGAATGTGGGTCATGTACCTAAAACACCATGCCTTTTGACTACTAATGTGTTAAAGAGAATTACAGAGATTTGTGTTCTATAGTTAGCAATCTGATATTTCCTGTGCATAAACCTTCAGGTTAAGCCAAATGTCATCACAACTATCTTGTTTTTTTTTTCTTTTTACAGTTTGGCACCACAGTAACTGTATTCTAATGTTACTGTACCAGGTGTAACATGAAGTCACAAAATGTAGAAACAACAGATGAAAGGTTATTATGCAGAGTAGTGAAACAGGCACGTATGATGCAGTATGTGTGAAACAAAGCATATAAAGGATCATAAGCTGATTTCACTGAGCCTGGACATGAATTTATGTACTGAAATGCTGTGCCATTGTTTAAGCAAGCACTTTCATTTTGAGCAGGACATGAGTAAATTCCTTTCATAATTATGGAAACTATTATAAAATAATAGCATTTCTAAAGCTCTGGTTTAGTTTCTATCAAGCTATATGGTATTTTTTAAATATTTCTGTAGTGGTGATTCCTGACAGACATGGCCTATAATTTCAGACACTTGTCCTGTTCAAATAACCATGGGAAAGCTGCCTAATGAAGAGTTTTTCATGTTAATCCAAGTATTGTTCCAAGGAGGTCTGCTGTATTTTAATATTATTTGGAAAAGTGCCAGTGAATCAGCATCCACATACAGATCCCATATCCTTACTAACAAATCAGTCCATAATGGTAGGGAAAAATAGGAAAGTACTTTGGTCATTCTTTCCAAAATCAACTTGATTTTGGCTGCTACAAGGAAAGATACGCTTTTCTGAATTTATACAGTTTGCCAGGGGTTTTCTGCTGAATGATTTGTGTTGCATAACAAATAAAATGATAAATTTTATTATGATGTAAATGTCAGCAACGGTGTTATGTTTTCTGAAAAATATATGCTTTTAGTAACTTGATAAAACCTACTCCTATTACCTGATATATTGTTTATGGGTCACCTCAGTGAAGAATATAGATAAATTGCTGATATCAAATCATATTTTTAATTGACAGCTGTGGGGATCACTGTCAGAGTTTCTTGCTCTACGTCTGGAGCATACATGTATATATAAGTAAATATTAATATATGTGTATATTTATAAATTGAAATTGCTGAAATTTTGAAGTGTTTTGATCTAATATGCACTTTATGCGTGCCGCGGGGGGGGCACCTTGAGAAAACCTGGAGTCAGCAAGGGAGCCGAGAATCGAAAAAGGTTGGGAACCACTTTATTAGTGCATCGTTTAAACCAATGTATGTGTAACCCAATGAATGCTACATACTTTATGTTTCATTTATGTCATTTCATTCTATATGTCCTTTACTACTATGCATTTTTGCTCTGGTATCATTTCTGTGAATTACTGTAGTACTTTATATATACATATATATATATATATATATATATATATATATATATATATATATATATGTACACAAATACACACAAATGCATTGTAACCTACTACTTCCTCGTTTCTTGTGTACATTGTTCAAACGCTTTTCTCCCCGGGCCTCCACTGAAAATGGGTCTATGACCCAGTGGACTTTCCCGGTAAACAAATATCAATAAATAAATATTTGATGTTAATAAACTCATTTAAACCTTGTTTCTTGTCAGCACGCAACCTGATCTGCCACTGTGCTTCGCGGCATTTCAGTAAAACACTGTAACTCCCCGAAAAGTTATTAAAACTGATATTAATGACTACCACTCCCTCCTGCAGCTTTAATTTCATGACTTTCTCTACTGTTTGACAATGCTCTTACAGAAAATGTAAATATTGTAGCTTTATTAGCAATACAACTAGTATTTATTTGCAAGCATTAGACAAGACTATCTGGGCTAAAGGCAAGTTTGATTGTAACTCTCAAGGTGTTGTTTATTTAGCTACTTGTGTGACATGCCAAGGGTACTACGTTGGCAAAACTATTAGAAAACTATCAATAATTTTTTGTATATAAAAAGAATTTATGAACACACACTGGCTAGTAAAAATAAAGATTTAAGCAATTCATTGGCTAAACATTCTTTAAATTCCCAAGACTTCAGGAAATTTACATTTTTTTTTTATATTAGATGCAGTCAGTTTCAATAACTTTTCAGGGAATTACAATGTTTTGAACCGAATGCCGCAAAACACAGTGGCAGATCTTGTTGTGAGCTGACAAAAAACATGTTTAAATGAGTTTATTAACACTGAATGTTTTTTACTGGATCAGAGATTTTAAATCATAACTCCCTCCCAGAAGGGGATTTTAAATCATAACTCCATTGACTATATGAAGAGAGACATGATTGAATTCTCAGAGTATGTTTTCCAGGCAGGTATGACCCTAGCCCTAAACAGCATCCTCGACCTTCACCAAGAATGATACCACAATACCAAGAAAAAGTGATTGACTTCAACAATTGGCTTAGTTTCCGATGTCATTCCAAAGGGATCTAGTATATGTCTACCAGGGATGACATGGTCAAAAGGTCTCGATGCTTTGCCACAGGTGGCCTTCACCTGCCACCATTGGGTTTCTGGATCCTGGCCAAGGCTTTCACCTCCCACATTGTGCCTTTTTTAGGCAATGTCCCAAAGACAAACCTTCCAACTTAAAAGATCTGTCAAAAAGCAAATTGAAGGTCATGCTGCTTAACACTAGGTGCCTTAACCTGAAAATGGACTCACTGGAGGTCTTCCTTGCAATGGAAGATGTTGATGTCTGTGCGGTCAAGGAAACTTGGTTCAGGGCTGCAGAGAGCACCACTGCCTTACCAGGCTATACCTCATTCTACACATTCCAACCCCAAAATGAGGTCGGGAAGACTAAGGGTGGTGGTGTCTCTATCTTCATTAAGGACAGGCACATCTCCATACTGGTTTGCCAGCATGATGCACTGGAACTACTGCAGGTACAACGGACAGTTGGCAAGAAACCTATCCAAATTATAGCTAGCTATAGACCCCCCTCCATGACTCAGGACACGCACTCCTTCTACCTGGATCTACTTGACTCCATCAAGGTACCACCTAACACCCCGATCCTTGGTGACTTCAACTACCCCACCATAGACTGGGTGAAATATTCTTGCACTAATGTACTCTCTCAATGATTCCTCAACTTCAGCAATTCTAAGGCACTAGGGGAGATAACATTCTGAACTTGGTTCTCACCAACATGGGTGACTGCTGCACCACTCCCATAGTATGTTCTTCCCTGGTGAGATCAGATCATTGGACTGTCTCATTTGAAGTTTCTCTCCCACCCAACACTCCCCCCAGCCATAATCAAGCTAAAACACTTCTCAAAAGCTGACTACAACCTCCTAAGGGAGGGTATCTGCGGCTTCCCACCACCACCACCCTCAAAGGATGCAGACAACTATGCTGAACAGTACATCAATGCAGCATACAAGCATATGTACAACTGCATGGACTCAGCCATAACTAATAGAACTAAAGCCTGATTCTCAAGGAAACATAAACCTGTTTGTGGACATTCTCTATCAACAGGGTTTACAACAAAAGGAAACACCTGTTGCCCAAGGGTAGAAGGGAACAAATTCCAAAATGGAAAAAAACTCCCTCCTTAACCTTAACAAGCAAATTAGTTCACTAGTGAAAACTTCAAAGTTCAATTATGAATCAAAACTAGCCTCCTTAACAAAAGGAAACCATAAAGTCTTCTTCAGTTACATCAGGAACCTCAGTGGCAAAGCCCAAGTTTGTTCCAAATTAGTGCTTAACAGTATCACTTACACTGATCCTGTTGACTTAGCCAACCTGCTAGCAGGCAGGTTCAGTGCAAATGTCACCCTCCTGTTCTCCCCAAAGGCCCTTTCGACATCTCCAATACTTGTCCCACACCTCACATCTCCATAGATCAAAGGTTACAGGCCTTTTCCAAAGCAAAGAACACAGCTTCCATTGGACCTGATAGTATCCTAGGATGTACTGTGCACCATCTCTAGCAAGAACTGGCTTCGCCACTGAGCACTGTATTCAACCACAGCCTAAGTAGTGGCTTCATTCCAATAGAGTGGAGAACTGCCACTGTCATCTCTTTGCATAAAGGTGGTGCCACTATTGACCATGGAAACTATCTCCTCATTAGCTTGACAAATCTGGTCTGTAAAACCATGGAGTGTGTTATTATGGATCTCATAAACAAGGACATAGGCAATCTCCAAGCTCTTGACCCCACCCAGTTCGGATTCGTCAAGGCCAGATCTTGCCTGTTGAATCTGGTTGACTTCTTTGAGACTGTCACCAAGGCCTGGATGAGGGAAAGTCAGTACATACAGCTTACCTTGACTTGGTCAAGGCCTTTGACACAATCCCCCACTCGGGCATCATCGAAAAGCTAACATAACTTGGTGTGAATCCCTATCTCATCAGGTGGGTGGCCAACTGGCTCACCGACAGGATCCTCAAAGTCAAAATAAGCACCTCCACCTCCAACAGCAGACTGGTCACTACTGGAGTTCCCCAGGGGCTCTGTCCTGGGACCTCTACTGTTTGGCATCTATTTCTCAGAGGTCCAGGCAAAGAGAAAAGCCCAATGGCTGACCAAGTTTGCAGATGACTGTAAGTTGGGTGCTGTCATTGACTCCCCAAATGATGTCAACATAATGCAAGAGGGTCTCACAGCAACTAATGACTGGTGCCAAAGTCATGGCCACAAGCTAAATGCAAAAAAAAATGTATCATCATACCATTCGGCAAAACATGACCCCTATTGATTACCACATCAACAGCAAACCCATAAGTATACAACCTATGGTGAGAGACCTGGGCACTCAGGTTGAAAACAACCTCACATTCGACCATCATGTAGTGGCAGTTGTTAGAAAAGCCTTTTACTTGGTTCATCTCATAAGTAAACAGATTCCAGAAAAAAAAGGTGGTTATTACCTCTTTATACTCCTTCCTCATTAGACCAATAATTGAGTATAACGCCCTGTTTGGGATGTACCTCTCCAAACATCTGCATCAACTGGAAAGGCCACTGAAATACCTCACAAAGAGAATCCATGGCCTTCAACACCTGTCCTATGCAGACTGGCTCAAATCACTATCACTCTTCTAGGTATCATACAGATTGCTCAGGGGTGATCCATATCTCGCCTAGAAGGCAATCTCAAACCCTGCCATACAAGAGATGCTCCATATCCTTAAGTCTATCTCTTCATGCACTACCCGCTCAAAAGGCCTGAATCTAATATGCGACATCAACAAAACCTGCTGGAGAGACAGGTTTGTCTGTCAGAGGTTGCCCTGTCTCTGGAATAGACTTCCCATACATGTCAAACAGAGCACCTCTCTTACCCTCTTCAAGCACAACCTTAATGAGTGGATGGGAAAAGTACAGTTTTGTACCTACCATAAATGTAGATGTTCGAAGATCCACATTGCTGCAGTCCTTACATATGGGTAGTCCGCTGTCCTCGGTCGGCCCGAATACCAAAGTATTAGGCTGACGTCGGTCAAGGCGCTTAAAACTGACATCAGGACGTCAGGGTACAAAAGCGCATGACCGACGTCATTTCCTCAGTCTTTTCTTGCCCCAGATGTCAGAAGGCCCTAACAAGAAAGGCCAAAGCCAAAAACCAGCAAAAACTAACCAACCACCCGTGCACTAACCATATTTACAATATGTACAACACAAACCACACCATCACCTTCAACAACAGAGGGGAAGGAGGGAGGGTAAATTGGACTGCAGCAATGTGGATCTTCGAACATCTACATTTATGGTAGGTACAAAACTGTACTATGTTCTTCATCTCACATTGCTGCAGTCCTTACATATGGGTAGAATCCCAAAGCAGAGGTAAGGGAGGATGGCAAAACTATAAAGCATTAGGAGCTGCCAAAATGCCCTGTAAAATTGCAGTGGCAAATCCAGCCCTAGATTTAGAGTAAAGTGGAAGGTGGTAATGCTTAGAGAAAGTATGCACTGAACTCCAAGTAGCTGCTTCCAAAATATCTTTAGTAGCCACCCCCCATTAAAAAGCTGTAGAAGTGGCAGTAGCCCTAGTGGAATGAGGCCTAATCCCAGCTGGAATCTCCTTACCATGATGGGAATAACAGAAAGCAATACAAAAACCAATCCACTTAGAAATAGTTTGTTTTGAAACAGGTTTGCCCTGAGAACCCAAAGCAAAAGAAACAAACAACTGCTGAGACTGCCTGAACCCTTTAGTTCTGCTCAAATAATATCGCAACTGTCTGTGTATATCCAAAGTGTGCAAAATCCTTTCCCCTTTATTTTGGGGGTTTGCATAAAAAGTAGGCAAATGAATAGTTTGGTTTAAAGCCACACTAGAAACCACTTTAGGCATAAAAGAAGGGTTAGTACGCAAAGACACCCTATCCTTGTGGAAAATTAAGAAAGGCTCAACTGCCATAAGGGCCTGTAATTCAGAAACCCTTCTCGCAGAGGTAATGGCCAACAAAAAAGCAGTCTTCCATGATAAATATTTCAACTCTGCCGATGCTGCAGGCTCAAAAGGTTGTAGAGTGAGTTTCTCCAACACAAAATTGAGATCCCAAGCAGGAGTAGGAGCTCTACGGGGGTCTTATATTCTTTGCCCTCTAAGGAATTGCTTAAACAAAGGCTGAGAAAATAATGGTGGGTCACAGTCATAGTGAGCAGAAATTGCTGCAGCATGAACCTTTATAGAGGAGAAGGACAAACCTTTGTCCAATAACTCAGTAAGGTATTGAAGCAACACTTAAATTAGGTTTAGAAACATCAAAGTCCTTTGCTGTACTCCAAAATAAAAATCTCCTCCATTTATCTCGTAAACTTTCCTTGTACTAGGCCTTCTGGCCTCCAAAATAACATTCAAAACTTGTTGTGGAAGCTGAGACCCTCCAGGGTTTAAAACAGAATATGCCAGGCTGTCAGATGTAGAGAATGAAGTTTGACATTGAGTAAATGACTGTTCTCCTGAGACAGCAGGTGAGGAATCGAAGGCAAAGGCCATGGAGGCTCCTGTACCAGACTTCTCAGTAATGGGTACCAGTGCTGTCGAGGCCAATCTGGAGCTATTAAAATCATGTTTGGCTTGTCCTGTCTGACCTTCAGCAGTACCTTTGGGAGGAGAGGCAGAGGTGGAAAGGCATACACGTGAAGATTGCTCCAATTGAATGAGAGAGCATCCACTTTCCAAGCTGTGGGATGAAACCTTTTGTGCAAAACTTTGGCAGCTGGTAATTTAGTGGAGAAGCGAACAGATCTATGTCTGGAGTTCCCCATAACACTGTCAATCTCTGAAATACATGAGGATCCAATTTCCACTCGTGGGGATCCATAATTTGTCTGCTCAACACATCTGCTAAGGAGTTCTGTGCTCCTGGCAGAAACCTTGCCTGAAGATTTAGCTGTAAACTGAGAGCAGTCTCCCACAGAATCATTGCTTGTCTGCATAGAGGATAAGAATGCGTTCCCCTTGCTTGTTGATGTACCACATGACAGTTGTGTTGTCTGTTTGAATCAACACCTGCCCTGGAAGAAGTAAATCCTTGAAAGCTATCAATGCAAATTGGACTGCTAACATCTCCTTCAAGTTGATATGTAGATGTTGAAGTCTGGCAGGCCACGTGTCTTGTACCCATTTTCCATTTAGATGAGCTCCCCAAGCTTTGTCTGAGGCATCTGTCGTTAAAATCTGACTCGCCTCTGGCCGGGTCACAGAGAGTCCCTTGTTTAGGTGACATTCCTGAGCCCACCACAAAAATTCCTTTTGAATGCAAGGTATTATCTGAATGACAGTGTCCAAATCTTGGCAGTGCTGTGTCCATACATTCTTGAGATACCACTGTAGCTTCCTCATATGCAGTTTGGCATTGGGAAGTACCAGAATACAAGATGCCATGAACCCCAAGGCTTGAAGGACTGTCCTTGCAGTCAGCCTGGACTGACGAGACAATTGGTGGAAGTAAAGAGAAAGATTCTTTTGTTTGTCCGGGGTCAAAAGGCCATCTGGGATGCTGTATTCAGTCTCACACCCAGAAAGCACATGTCCTGAGAGGGTACTAGACTGGACTTTATTTCGCTCACAGAATACCCCAGGCATCTTAACACTGCCATCACATACTGTAAATGATGAAGAAGTTCGTCCTTTTCTTGGGCCAGAATCAGGCAATCGTCCAAATAAGGATAGATTTGTATTCCTCTTAGCCTGAAGAAAGCTACCACTGGAGCCAGAACCTTCGTGAACACTCTGGGCGCAGTAGATAAGCCAAAGGGCAATGCAGAGAACTGATAATGTGAAGTCCCAGCCCGAAAACGCAGATACTTCCTGCAACTGGGCCTGATAGGAACATGAAGGTAAGCTTCCTTGAGATCCAGAGTCACCATCCAGTGATCTTTGCCCAGCAGAGGTAAAAGCTGTTGTAACGTCAACATTTTGAACTTGGGAATGTCCAGATATGTGTTGAGGATAGATAAATCCAAAATTGGTCTCCACGTGTTTCCTTTCTTTGGTACTAGAAACAGGCGAGAATAAAATCCTAGGCCCACTTCTGGCAGAGGGACCGGTTGTATGGCCCCTATTTGAAGTAGTAGAGAAATTTGTTTGTGAGCCTCTAGTCTTTGCTGAGGAGGAACGTCCGCATGCCTTTGAAAGGAGGCAAGGTATGGAAATAAAACTTGTAACCCTGGTGTATGATATCCAATACCCATTTGTCTTGGGTAACCAACATCCAATTTTCCTTGAAGAGTGCTAACCTTCCTCCCAAAGGTGCTGCCAGGCAAGAAGGATCTGGCAGCTGAAAAGTAGGTCATTGGGCCTGTTTACGAAGGACTGGCCCCTGCCCTCACCCGAAGATTGTGCAGGTGAACTCCCTGTTCTAGGTCTGAAAGAACTCTGAGCTCTGCCCCTACCACGTCTAGATCTACCCCTAGACTGAGAATCATAAGAAGGATACATCCACCCCTTAGCAGGCCAATTCCTACTAAACTTCGGAGGCTGAACTTGCAAAAAATCTTTAACAGCCTGCATAGACTTAGCCTTGTCTTCCATTTTCTTCAAGACTGACTCCACAGGTGAACCAAACAACACATCAGACTGCAAAGGAGCATCCAAAATCCTTGTCTTAACATGGTCAGATAAATTCTGATCCTTCAGCCAGGCGTGCCTGCGAAGAACTGAGCCAGTGGCAGCCACCATAGACGAGGCCTGCACAGCATCAAAACCACACTGTAATGAATGCTTACCCACCTGTTCAGAGACATGCACCAAATCTTGTAATTCTTTACACTCAATGCCTTCCGCCAGAGCATCCACCTTAGACTTCAATTGAGAAAGAAGAAAGTTTTGATATTTCATCATATGAAACTGGCAATTCAAAGCCCTCATAGCTAAGGTAGAAGATGTATAGACCTTCTTTCCCCATCTATCCAAAGCTCTGGCTTCTTTATCTAGAGGAACCGGATTTTTTACAACAGAGGCCTTGACACCCTTAGGTCCCTGACTAATAGTTTCTGGGTCCACCCTAGGACTCTAATAAAGATATTTATGAGCCTCAGGCACCCTGTAATACCTATCCGGTTTAACAGGAGCAGGAGGCAGAGAATCAGAATTAAGTGAAGCCTCTGCAAACACATCTTCCACAACATCCAGAACAGGGGGTATAGCCAAGGGCCTATGCTGGGGTAACAGCAAAAATTCCCTAAGCCTTTTCCGAGAATCAGAGAAGTCCTGACCTTCCCACTTAAAATGTTCCCTCATAGAATGAAGTGTCTCTGAAAAAGAAAAATCCTCTGGAGGAGAAGCAGAAGGAGTGGAATCATCTGCATCAGAATCAGAATAAGGAGAGTACTCCTGCAAGTCTTCAGCTGAAGACTCTGAAACATCCGAAGCCTGCTCAAAACTTCCCAACTCTGGCTCCACCCTAGGCCTCTTATCAGGAGGGGCAAAGAACCTCTAATCAGAGTAATCAAATCTTCTGCCATTTTAAGCATGTGCTTCTTAGGCACAGACCCTGCTGAACTAGGAGTGACACCAACAGAAGCTAAAACTGGCCTGCCTCTGGGAGAAGCCTTAGAAACAGAAGGAGAAGGCCTAACCACCCTAGGAAGGGAGGGGAGTACAGTAACTTGAGAAGCCCCTTCAGCCTGACCTGCCTCCTGAGAGACCACCTCCTGCAAAATCAAAGTCTCCCCCTGAGACTCCAGAGAAGTCTCCGTCGGAACCACCGGTTCCACTGAAGCCTCTAAAGAACCGGCGTCCGGAACGGATGACTCATCTTGCCTGGGTTTAACTGCTTTGTCTTTGCGCTTCTTCGCAGAAGCGGGCGCCGGAGAATCCGACGGCATATTATAATTGCACCGCTTCCCAAAGACCAGCCTAGCACAATCTAACCTTCGCTTAACAGTGCGTTTATTGAACCTAGCACAAAAGCGACACCCAACAACGTCGTGCTCAGGCCCCAAACAAGGAATACACAAAGAATGATAATCCCTATGCGGTATCTGTTTCCCACAAGAAATACAGTTATTCACTTTTTCTGACATCCGGTAAAACACTGAGGCAAGAAAAAACCAAAATATTCCCCAACGGGGTACTTAGCCAACTTGGATTCGGTCTGAAACTCCAAATTCGAAAAATTTCAGAACGCCGAACGGCACTTGCAACGCTGCTTCTGCATCGGACCATGCGGCAAAAAAGACTGGGGAAATTACGTCGGTCATGCGCTTTTGTACCCTGACGTCCTGATGTCAGTTTTAAGCGCCTTGACCGACGTCAGCCTAATACTTTGGTATTCGGGCCGACCGAGGACAGCGGACTACCCATATGTAAGGACTGCAGCAATGTGAGATGAAGAACATCCACAAATTTGTCCCAGGGGTTCCACCTGTGTCCCTCATTGATATGGGCAACAGGTGCTGACTGAGGTTTTTTTTGGGGGGATAAACTCTTGGCTAGGATTGGAAAGGCCCCAGGGTCATTAGCCTAGTAACCTCCAATGATCCTATGATCCTAAATGTATCAGCATGTGATTTATTCATATTTATATATTATCTATTTACACATACTATTTATATATATTCCTATAGATACATTTATTTTAGTCTGTGTGTGTGTGTGTGTGTGAGTGATGGTGTGTGTGTGTGTGTGTGTGTGTGTGTGTGTGTGCGCGCGCGCATATGTAGCTTTTATACATTGTTGCTTTACGAAGTTTCTTGCAATTAGCTAGATTTCAATGTTTATTGGTTCGTGGTGGTCTGTGTTTTTACTAACACCATTTTTAAATTTCGGTGTGACAGAGTTGGTTTTAATTCTGAAGAAGTAATTAGAAAATAAAGAATGAAAGCGCTTAATTAAAACCACATCCAAGCTTCCTTTATGTTGGCATTTTAAGTAGAACTCCACTGGTTTTGTTTTGGTTTGACTATGTTCTATGCCACAGTTTGGTGTTGAATGTATGTGGCAGGCTTATATCCAACACTCTATCTCAAAAGATAAACAGCAATGATCTGAAGTCCCTAAAAGAACATACATATACATATGTATGTGTATACATTATATATATATATATATATATATATATATATATATATATATATATATGTATATGGATTCACTTTAGAAGCGCGAAATACTGAAATATCGAAATTCAGTATTTCAACCCCATAAAGTAGAATCCTGAAAAGAACGAAAACTCAGGCGCGTGAAATTCACAATCTCGCATACCAGAGATTTTGAATTAGCGTTTCTGCTGTACACAAACACACACCTTCCTCCCCACACACAAACACAAACTCTGTCCCACATAAAAGCAGGGGGGCAAACACCCCTGCCCCCCCATGTTGGGGGCTGTGCCCCCCCCACACCTCCATTTAACTCCGAGTTTGCACTACATGCAAAAATACACAAAACACCACCACACAAACTACATTCCCCATGCACACACACATCACAGCCCCTACCCAAAACCTTTAACACATAAACACTTACCTGAATCCATAACCACAGTGAAACACCAGAAGCACTTATTCAAAATCTCAGGTATGCAAGGTTTTGAATTTCTCGCTTCTGAGATTTCGTTCGTTTCAGGATTCCACTTTATGGGCTCGAAATACTGAATTTCGATATTTCAGTATTTTGCGCTTCTAAAGTGAATCCATATACATATATATATATATATATATATATATATATATATATATATATATATATATATATAAATGTATACACATACATATGTATATGTATGTTCTTTTAGGGACTTCAGATCATTGCTGTTTATCTTTTGAGATAGAGTGTTGGATATAAGCCTGCCACATACATGGTTTGAACAACCATGAGGATTCTGTTGCCTTTCTGAGAAGGAAGATGTTAAAGCATTAATTAAGTCATCAAATGTATGTCATCTGACTTTCTTTATTTAAGCAAAGGTTTGTATTGTATTATTCAGTCTGATGAAGTCTTGGATTGAGAGATGAAAGTGCTTAGGTTCATAGGCTCATAGGTTTATACTAGGCTATCTGCCCTAGGGCATTTATAAGCCTAGCCAGAGTGTGTTTGGTTTTCGGCACCCATTTTAAATTAATTCTGCTATGCCCTTTTTCGAGGTTAGTATACTGTGCCTCTGTCTAACAGTGACACAGAAGTGATACCCGGGGTAAACCTACGATCTCCCATCCACTCATCAAGATTCCTCTTGAAGAGAGTCAATGAGGGACTGTGCCTAACCTGGACTGGGATTTTATTCCAGAGTGAAGGGAGCCTCTGGGTTATGAATCTGTCCCTCCAGCATGTCCTATTTATTTCAGTGCTGAGGTTCAAGTCTCTCAAGCACGTGGCTCGATGGGATTTGGATTTTCTGAGGTGCAGCATGTCCAATAATTCCGGATTGGACATTGCTTTATACGTCAGGCACAGATCGCCTCTGAGCAGGCGGTATGCCACTGAGTAGAGCTGGAGTTTCTTTAACCGGGCAGCATATGGCATCTGTTTGAGCCCTTTGATCCTCTTGGTGAGGTACTTTTGGGGTCTTTCCAGATGCTGCAGGTGTCTAGTAAGGTACATCCCAAAAGGGGCATTGTACTCAATTATGAGCCTGATGAGGGATGTGTAAAGAGGCACAATGACCTCCCCTGATCTAGATGTGAATCCCTTCATGATTAGGTGGGCTATATAAAATGTTTTTCTAACCACTTTGACCACGTGGTTGTCAAATGAGAGATTGCTATTAACTTGGGTCCCCAGGTCCCTAATTACTTCTTCTGTACTTAATGGATTACCACCTATGTGGTAATTTGTGGGCACTTTGTTTTTGCCAAAGGGGATAACTATACACTTTTTGGCGTTTAGCTTGAGGCCATGGCTCTGGGACCAGTTGTCTGTTTCTATGAGGCCCTTTTGGAGGATGCTTGTGTCGGCTGGAGAGTCGATTATGGCGCCCAGTTTGCAGTCATCAGCGGACTTGGGTTTAGCTCTTCTTGGAGTTCATGTAGGATGCAGCCCGGGACACCGTCTGGTCCCACTGATGCTGTGTTTTTTGCTTTGGAGAGGGCGGCTCTTACTTGAGCATCTGAGATGTCAGGGGGGCAGCACTCTGCTGGGATAGATATTTGCCTTTTCGTGGGGGGGGGGGGGTTGCGCTGAACCTGTCAGCTAGGATGTTGGCAATGACTGTGGGTTCGGTGTATTTTTTGTCATTTTGGACTAATTATGAGCATTTCTGGGAATTCCCATCCAGGTTCCTAACATAACTAAAGAAAGCCTTGTGATTATCCTTAGTGTCCTGTGCAATTTTTCTCTCGAAGCTGGCCTTAGACGATTTTATGAGTGCCCGTAGTTTTTTGCTAATACTGATCAGAGATGCCTTCCCTTTTGGGGATTTTGCTCTATCATGTAGTAGCTTCCTCCTTCTATTGTATAGTTTGTTTATGGCTGGGGTCCACCAGACAGGACATCTGCCTTTGGAGGATTGGGTCTTGGTTTTATTTGGGATTGCATGATCCATGCATTCCTGAAGGTGTTCATAGAATGCATTTATAAAGGATTCTGTGGTCTGGGCCGTATTTTCCACAGGCCCGGGGCTTTGAAGGATTCCACCTCGGTTTTGAGGAGTGTGAAATTTGCTTTAGAGAAGTTTTTCACTGTGGTTTTCTGGGCAGAGGGTGGGGTCGGGATGTGAATATCCAGTGAGATTAGTTTATGGTCTGATCTTACCAGTGAGGGATACACTTCTGGTCTGGAGCACAGAGTCCCCATGTTGGTGATGATCAGGTCCAGTATGTTTTCCCCTCTTGTGGGAGTGGTAACAAGTTCTTCCATAGCATTTGAGTTTATAAATTCTAGGAACCTTTGGGCTAGGGTGTTGGAGCTAGAGTAATGCTCCCAGTCTATGTTTGGGTAGTTGAAGTCGCCCAATATAATGGTGTTTGGAGAGACCTTCATATTTTCCAGTGTTCTCAGGAAGGCCAAGTGGGGTTCCTGGGTTTGGGAGGGTGGTATGTAGCAGGCTATACACTGGAAGGCAGTTTTACCCACTGTTAGTTGCACATGGATAGTCCCTGATGCTTCGTGCTGTGCCACCAACCTGGAGGTGTGGGTATCTTTGACGAATATTGATACTCCCCCTCCTTTTGTGGTTCGGTACAAGTTTTGGGGCCGAAAAGCATGGTATGAGGTATAACCTAGTAGTGCTGGGGTGCTCTCGGAAGCCTTGAACCAGGTTTCTGTTACTGCACAGATATCGATGTTCTCCATGCTAAGGAGAGTTTTGAGTGCGTGCATCTTGAGGTTTAGACTTCTGGCGTTGAGTAGCATTACTCTTAGTTTCTTATCTCTTGTGAAACCTATGGAGGTGGGTTTGTCTTTTGAGCCTTGCCTAAAAAAGGCACTATGGGGGTAGCAAGAGCCTTTGCCAATATCCGAAAGCCCAGGGGTGACAGGTGCAAGCCATCCCTAGCGAAGCAACGTGGCTTGTCGAGCATGTCATCCCAAGCTGACAGGCATTGGATCCCCTTTGAATGACACCAATACTTAAGCCAATTATTGAAATTGATCATCTTGTCTTCATATTGTGGCATCATTCTTGGTGAGGGTAAGATGCTACTCAAGGTCAGGGTCATACCGGCCTGGGCTACATGCTCAGAGAGCTCCTCTATGTCTCTTTTCATGTAGTCCAGGGAGGTAAGTCTCAGGTCATTTACACCTGCATGGACAATGACTGAGTCATATTTGTACTTGCCTTGGAGTGACCTGAGTGCTTGTGTTATGTGGCGGATCCTAGCGCCCGACAGGCAGCCCACCGTGACCATCTCCTTGTTCAGCCTGGTGTGCGGGATGTCAGTGTGCCTGACGATAGAGTCACCTATAACAAGTGTATCAGGTGTGTTGTTTAGCCTTAAGGGCTGTGACTGTTCGGCACACTGGCTTTGTGAGCTGTGTGTTGCACGTGTTTTGTTTTGGGGTAGCGGCTGCTTGGGTGTCTACTTTAGAGGTCTCTGCTGCTTAGGTAGATTTTTATTTAGAGCCTCCGAGTATGTTTTTGTGCGTTTATGTGTTTGGTTTGCTGTCGTGGTAGGTCTATGTGAGACTGGAAATGTAGAGAGTGTGGTTTCCTTCTCCTCCTGACTGGTTACGCCAGTACTGAGTTGAGAGAGCTTAACCTCCAGTTTGGCTATATGGTTGCATCTCTCACATGTGTTGGAATTTGTTGGGAGGAGGAGAGGGTTGTCTGTGTACATGAGGCAGTTGTAACATTGCCTCAAGATTCCCAAATTCACCAGCTGGACCGGAGAGGAGATTGACAACTGACCTTTGAACATGCTAGAATAGTATTGGGAATTCCTTTATAATTGAAAAAAAAAAGGCCAATGGGGAACAAGGTACTCAAGGGGAGTTTGTGAGGGTGTAGTGCTTTTAATTTTTTAAGTGCTGACTTATATAATTGCTTTAGTGAGCAAGTGCCAGGTAACTTAAATGCAATGTGTTACAGGTAACTTAAATGCAAAAACGACAAACAGTAACTTTCTTTCACGTGAAACAAGGAAGTAAGTACAGTAAGCAATGCAGATATCACTAGGGATCCACAGAAGCACTGAGAAGCCACATTTTAGGTGGAATTAGCTTTTCAGGGAAATAACAAGCAAACAAACAACAAGCATACAAACAAAGCTAGATTCAGCAGGCCTGGATCTAGTCTATGCTACAGCAAACAAGGTGTACCAATTACAGTAAGAAGCAGTTCAAATATGCAGGCACTATAAGCCTTTAACCAGAACTTCCCAGCTCAGAAGGGCAGAGTCCAGCCTCTCCTCCCATAAGAGTGCAGACCACAAACCCTCTTAATGTAAAATAACTGGCCTGAAGCCCAAGTGCTTAAACCAGAACTAATACACTTTTAGAATAACAGACACTGTGCCCTCAATCAGCAGTTCCCAACTTAGAAGGATGTAAGCTACCTGTCCTGCCACCACAGTGCAGGCCACTAACTTTCTTAATGCAAAGCAACTGGTCTGAAGCCCAAGTGCTTAATCCAAAAGGCTTAGAATGATAGCTACACTTTAATCAAGTTACTACCAAGCAGTAATAAATACAATTGAATACTTTAAAGAATGCCTGGATTAGTGCTCAAGTTATACAAACAAAGCTAGATTCAGCAGGCCTGGATCTAGTCTATGCTACAGCAAACAAGGTGTACCAATTTCAGTAAGAAGCAGTTCAAATATGAAGGCACTATAAGCCTTTAACCAGAAATTCCCAGCTCAGAAGGGCAGAGTCCAGCCTCTCCTCCCACAAGGGTGCAGACCACGAACCCTCTTAATGTAAAATAACTGGCCTGAAGCCCAAGTGCTTAAACCAGAATTAATACACTTTTAGAATAACAGACACTGAGCCCTCAATCAGCAGTTCCCAACTTAGAAGGATGTACTGTTTAATCTAATGTGCATGTGTATTAAACTTGTTTCATTTTAAATATTTAAGTGCAAATGTTGCTCATCTATGACTGCTACTTATTTGTGCCAGGAATGTACTTCTCTACAATACTTTTTCCTCTCTCTCTCTCTCTCTTTTTTTTTTTTTTGCAAGCAAACTGTCAGGCCTTTTTTGCAGCAAGAAAAGAAAAACTACCAGACCTTAAACAGTTTTAGATACCAGACCTTAAATTGTTTTTAGATAATGGGCAAAATGCACACTTACTTTATTGGAGAATGAACACTTGAAATTAGCCAAAAGTGTGAGTATACGTGCAAATGTGTGGTGTGAAAAAACTACCATGGCAGGGCTAGCCACATGGAGGTGTAAACCATGGCTCCAGTTGATTGTCACTGGTGAAATGACACCCTAACCCCATGTACAAAAATGGGAAAAAGGGGTTGTGGCTGGATGGATGGATGGATGGAATATTCACCAACAGAGTATTAATGTACAGATTCACCTAGTAAAAAACAAATCCACTACTTTATGTCAGGGTATTAACCTGTTGTGAAGCACAAACTGAAAAAAAGCAAATAAATACCATTTTTTTCTGCTTGCTAAATATGGCTATGCTGTTTAGCAAATAAAACATTTTAAAAAGTAAATAAAAAATGAATAAACTAATAAAAATTATAAAAACAAAAGTAACTGCTAGAACATTTACAAGGACTTCATAGTTTACTTTCTCATCACCAAGTGTGGTTTAAAAATCCACATTTAGCAAAATGGAGAAAAAAGAAAATAGCAGTAATGCCACTACATGTGTGTGTGTGAGCTACAGAGTGTGAGTATATGTGTGTGTGTGTGTGTGTGTGTGTGTGTGTGTGTGTGTGTGTGTGTGTCCAGTGACTTACCAGAAAATAAAGAATACATCAAGAATATGAAACAAAACTAGAGGCATTCTGTAAAATCAGGTACAGCTATCAAGCATTGCTGATCGGGTTGCAGTGCCTTGCACTGTATGAATTTTTTGTCATTCACTTGATCACAACGAAACATCAGATGTGTATTCAGACAAGTAGTTCTAATTCGTGTGTGTGTGTGTGTGTGTGTGTGTGTTGAACTTTAATACTTAACTTACACTTTGGATGCAAAATACTTCCTCCAACAACAGTTACATATGTTACAGCAAATTTAAAACATTAACTGGAGGAACTGTTTTATATCAAAAATATAAAAAAATGTACCTTCTGTGATGACTGCATACTGATCAACAGCTTAATTTCAACTCTCCCAGTGCGCTTCTTTATTCATGTGCTATAACCAAACAATGGAATACTCTACCTCTATCAATTAGAACAACTTAAAATCCTGCCTCTTTCAAAACATTCCTTACAACTACCTATCTTCATGCTGGAACTGTACCTGCACCAAGCCCCCCTAGAATATGTATACTATGCTACTTCTTATCAACCTTTTTTTATGTGGTGAGAAAATACTACTGTAGAAAGAGATGACAGAGAAATTATACAATGTAAATCTAATTATACTGATTGTTCAGACTATACTACTCTACATTTCTCTTATGGTTTTTACTCTGTATTTTGTACATCTTTTTTTCTTTGTAATCCAAAATTTTGTAACTCAAGTTATTAAATTCATGTACTGTGAAACTTTTCTCCCTGGGTCTCTGCTGAAAATTGGTTCTCTATTGTCCAGTGGACTTTCCTGGTAAACACAATGCAAATAATATGGTAGAGTTTGAAGACACAGCACACAGAGAAGACCTGAGATGTTCTGCTGTACCAGAGAAACTGGAAGGAACAGAATGTATTCATTTTTTCAAAGCACAAATAAGTGACTGGACTGGTATTCCGCAGCAGGCTTTGTTAATAGAAAGGGCACATCAAGTGTATGCTCTAAACATGGCCATGAGAAAGCAGCCAAGACCTGTTTTAGTATGGATGCAATCATACCAGCAGAAAGAGTTCATCCTGACAAAACTGTGGCAGAAGGGCAAAGTATTAAAAACTGGAGACAGCAGAGTGTTTGTAGAAAATGACTGTTCACTGTACACCAGGCAGAAGAGAAGTAAATTTATCAAAGCAATCACAGAATATCGACAGGCATGTGTGAGATTCAAGCTGCTTCAGCCACTTTTTTGTAAAGTATTTTTCCTGCAGGATCAAAGACATTTTTTTGATGCAAACAGGCTAAATAGGATATACAAACGTTTATCCAACAAAAAGTAAGCCATCAAACAAAAGGGGACTCTACTTCTCATTCTTCTGACAATAAAGCTCATAAAAAGACTTTACCAGTGAACCCTTTATCAATGTTCCAAAGGAAAATGTTTGAGAGAGAGAGAGAGAAAAAAAGCATAGGTGTTGACTAAGGAACTGGGAGTACCTTGGACTTGAACTAGATACTGGTGATGAAGATGGAGATGAACAGGAACACTGAAATTAGTGACTAAATGTGAGATTATAAAGCATAATGTCGCATTTGTAAAACATGGCTTTGCAAGAAAAAGTGTCACAGAAAGATTAGTCTTTTGCTGACTTAGTTAAACTTTTGGGTGGACTGTAAAGCATATACCCACTTTATGCCATCAATGTTTAAAAGTAACTGTTAAGCAAAATTATTTTTGTTCTTAATGGTACTTGTATAAAAAATCATGATATTTTCTGAAGTAAAAGTCAATACCAAAGGGCACTGTCTGCCTACGTTTGCAAATGATTGCAAGTTAGGAGAAGTCACTGAATCCCCAAATAACTTAGCCATCCTGCAGGAAGGTTTTTCTCAAATAAATACCTGGTACCAAAATCATGGAAAGAGGCTAAATGCCAAACATGCATTACATTCATGCATACACAAGGAAGGAAGAACATTCTTACTGGAAGGATCTTTCTGTCAGGAGGTTCATGCGTTAAGTCCTGAGAAGGACTTAAATGTTCTTTGAGGATGTGGTCCTAAGGAGGAATTTTGTAGTCCTAAGGAGGACTGTTGTAGTCCTGAGGACTGATGTAGTCCTGAGGAGAACTGTTTTGGGCCCTTAGAAGAGCCGTTGTGGTGGATATGGGTGGTTGGGGGGGGGTCCTAAAGAGGACCTTCGTAGCCCTAAAAAGGACTTTTGTGGTGTTCCTTAGTGGTCTTCTAGAGGACCTATGTAGTCCTGGAGAGGATCTGGGTCTTACTCAGGGTTGACCCAGTGTGAGACAGTCCTGGTTGTCCGCAAGTGTTGCCCCCTTGTTGAACAAGGCTGGGCTATGGCGTGAGGTCCAGGTGGATCGTAAAAAGGACCTATGTAGTGCTTAAAAGGACTGGGATGTGGTCCAGATGGGTCCTTACCAAAACCTTATTAGTCCTTAGAAGGAATGGGGTGCCCCCTTATTTAACAAGGCTGAGCACTGCTGTGAAACCTCTGTGGGTCCTTATAAGGACCTTTGTAGTCCTAAGAAGGACTGGGTTTAGGGTGACTTGTTGGATGTGAAGTCAGAGGTAACAAATGGTAGATATAATTGCCTGTCTAACTGACTGACTAGCTGAACATAAAATCTACAGTATTCAAAGTCACAAAAAAGTCAGAAACAAGACAACAGTATTCAAATACAACAGGAGCCCTAGGTTAGTGAGCTCTAGGCATGCAAGGCGATCCCTGAAATAAGAAGACCATGGAGACAGTTCAAGTCAAGCAGTGTTCCTTTATTGTTCAGTCCTTCCAGGGGACAAATCCAATTCCAAACTTCCTCCAAGTGTTGCTCTGAGATAATGAAAAGCTAAGCTAATTTTTCGGTTTATAGTCACACTGTTTGTGGGCATGTCTATGTTATTAACTAATCTCCTGGTAGGGGGCTTGTCCAGGCGTGGCCTTTATTGAGTGAGCCCCTTCCATTGGAGGTGGTCCAGATTGTTACAAAGTCCTGCCCATGTGTCCTAGTTACTGTTCAGATGTTAATTCCTTATAAAGTTATAAAATTATACAGTTATAACATTTTTGTCATTAGGGTTTGAAATAACTTTTCCTGTTGTTTAATTAACAGATGTTTTACATCTATCACACACCTAAATCAAAACAAGACAAATTAAAAAACATAAAGCACAAATCCAAACATCGTGACATAAAACAAAGAAAACAAACATACAAAGGTCAGACCACAAATTCTTTTGTTTTATGCTTCTTTTGCACATAATCAAAGGATTTTTACAACGCTTTTGTGCATACTCCTGTGTTGAAAGCTTAAAATGGCGGTTCCTGACATTTTTGGTTATCTTTTTTCCTCTTTCCTTATCTTTTAAAAAAGGTCATTATCTGATATTACATACTTTTATTATTTGTTTAGATAGTCAAAGTGAAAGCAAAGAGTTTCTTAACTGGTGTGGGTCCTTTTTGAGTGGGGGAGATTTCATTGAAAGATTGGCAGTGACAGCCCACCACCACAAGTAGCAGGTGGGCTGCTGGTGAGGAATTGGTGCTTTGGACTAGCCTTCTAGTCTCGGGACAAGCGCTACATCAGGGAGCACTCAAAAGAGAGTGTCATGGCCCGAGTGCTGCCTCCAACTGGGTTACCTAATGTTTTAGGGTCGTGGTTTGGCCATTAAAGCTCTCAGTGCCACGTGCAAGTGCTGCGGCATATCTGCTGGAGTTAACTAGCTAAGACCGTGGTCCTCCATGTGGCGGACACCATACAGCCTGCCACATGAGGAGAGAGTCTCCCCTGGTGGACAGGCACCACGTGAGAGAGCTGCTGCTCTGCCCACCATTGCAGGGAACTAAATCTAGGGGCGAGTCACCATAACTGGGCAAGCACCACTAGGATGAGCCTCGGAACTTGTGGGAGCTGTGGCAGGACTGCAGGTGCTTAGCAGGTGGTCCACGGGCCTCCACATGGTGCTTGCTCAACAGAACGCCACTCAAGAAGAGCGTCTTCCTAAGTAAGTGAGCAATCTATGGTGAGCAAAGTGCAGCATAGCCGCGGCAATGGCTACCAGCTAGGAACCAGACACTGGGTCTAAAATGTATGGAGAGGATGCCACGTGGTGGCCACACAGCTGGAATGCCTAACCGGTGAGCAAGGGCCAGGGATCTTGGTGTGTGTAGCTTGCCGAGTGACTCCAAAAGGAGATAAAAATCTTTAGAATGGATAAAAAAAAAAAAAAAAACGAAAATAGGAGATAAAAATCATTAAAATGGATAACTTACACAAATGAAAATAGGGTAATTCCCCAATGAAAAGCTGATAAGGCCTGGCCAAGCCCTGGAGTCTTCATTGCCTGGGTGAACACAAGTGTAGGGGTGACATGCCTTTTACTCTGTTGGGCACTCTAATGCCACCATTCCAATTTAAACTTGAGAACAAAATTAAATTAAATTACATTAAATAAAATAAAATCCAACATTCAACCCCTTAAAAGAAAATGAAGGGAAGGGGGATCTCAGTGGTGGCCGAAAAGCAGAAACTAGTGAGACAGAAAAAGTGCACAAAAGTTAAAAGGGAAGGATAGAGGGGGCTAGAGGTTGATAGGGTAGGTAAAGGAGGCTGGTAAAACAATCCAGTACATTTCTCCAAGCCATTCCGTACAAATATACCAGAAAACTATTGCAGAAAATTAAAATGGAATGAAGCACACCAAATAGGGCTATGTGAAGGGGACTGGTAAATCACTGTAGATCTTTCCCCACACCAATTCAGAAAAATACTTTAGCAAACCATTGCAGAAAAATAACACTAACAAAAAAACAATAATAGAAACCAGATCGTGAAGCAATAAAGTAAAAAAAAAAAATGAAAAATAATCAAATAAAATAAAGTCTATGTCAATGCCCCTTACTGGACAGTTTTGTGCCAAGTTTGTACAAAGGTAAAACCATATAGGTTCATAGGTTCGTACTAGGCTATCTGCCCTAAGGCATTTATAAGCCTAGCCAGAGTGTATGTGGCTTACACCACCCCTTAGGATGAGAATACTACGCCCTTTTAGGGTTTAGTTTACTATGCCTCTGTCTAGTAGTGACACAGAGATGACCCCCGGGGTAAACCTACCATCTCCCATCCACTCGTCGAGATTTCTCTTGAATAGAGTCAGTGAGGGGCTCTGCCTAACATGGACTGGGATTCTGTTCCAGAGTCTAGGGAGCCTCTGGGTTATGAATCTGTCCCTCCAGCACATCCTATTTATTTCTGTGTTGAGGTTTAAGTCACTTGTTCTCGTGGCTCTGATGGATTTGGATTTTCTGAGGTGGAGCATGTCCATTAATTCAGGATTGGACATGGCCTTGTACGTCAGGCACAGATCACCTCTGAGTAGGCGGTATGCGACTGAATAGAGCTGGAGTTTTTTCAGATGGGCAGCATATGACATATGTTTAAGACCCTTTATCCTCTTGGTGAGGAACTTTTGGGGTCTTTCCAACTGCTGCAGGTGTCGGGTGAGATACATCCCAAATGGGTCATTGTACTCAATCATTGGCCTGATAAGAGAAGAGTACAGGGGCACAATGACCTCTCTTGATCTAGATGTGAAACCCTTCATGATAAGCTGGGCAATATAGAAGGTCTTCCTAACCACTTTGGCAATGTGAGTGTCAAATGAGAGGTTACTGTCAACCTGGGTCCCTAGGTCCCTGATTACCTCTTCCGTACTTAATGGATTACCGCCTATGTGGTAATTTGTCGGTACCTTGTTTTTCCCAAAGGGTATGACTATACATTTTTTGGAGTTCGGCTTAAGGCCATGGCTCTGGCACCAATTATCCGTTTCTATGAGGCCTCTCTGAAGGATGTTTGTGTCCGCTGGAGTATCAATTATGGCACCCAGTTTGCAGTCATCTGCGAACTTTGTCAGCCACAATCCTCCTATGTTTGCCTGTACCTTGGAAAAATAAATGCCGAACAAGAAGGGTCCCAGGACTGAGCCCTGTGGGACACCGCTTGTGACTGGCTTAGAGTCTGACATAGCTCCAGCAACTCTGACCCTGTGGGTTCTGTCCTTGAGCCAGTTTGCAACCCATCTTGTGACATATGGGTTTACATTTAAGCTGGTGAGTTTGTCTATGATGCCCGAGTGGGGTATTGTGTCAAAGGCTTTTGCAAGGTCAAGGTAGGCTGTGTGAACTGCCTTACCCTCATCAATGGCCTTAGTGACTGTTTCAAAAAAGTCGACCAAGTTCAAAAGGCAGGATCTGCCCTTGACAAAGCCAAATTGGGTAGGATTCAATGTCTGTAGGTCCCCAATGTCTTTGTTTATGAGTTCCATAATGATCCTCTCTATAGCTTTGCAGACCAGGCTTGTCAAGCTTATGGGGCGGTAATTTCCAGGGTCCGTAGAAGCACCGCCTTTGTGAAGTGGGACCACTGTTGCTGTACGCCACTCTTTGGGTACGTATCCTGTAGTAAGGCTAAGATTAAACAGCAGTCTTATGTGTGGGTTTAGTTCCTCTTGGAGTTCATGTAGCACACAGCCTGGGACACCATCCGGTCCCATTGATGCTGTGTTTTTAGCTTTAGAGAGGGCGGCTCTCACCTGGGCATCTGAGATGTTAGGGAGGCTACACTCTGCTGGGATAGTTATTTCTCCTTTTGGGGGGAGGGGGAGGAGAAATTTGCACTGAACCTGTCTGCCAGAATGTTGGCAATGTCAGTGGGTTCAGTGTATTTTGTGTCATTTTGGACTAACTCTGAGCATATCTGGGAGTTTCCATCCAGGTTTCTAACATAGCTAAAGAAGGCCTTGTGATTGTCTTTTGCGATTTTTCTCTCAAAGTTGGCCTTGGATGATTTTATGAGTGATCGTAGTTTTTTGCTAGTACTGATCAGAGACGCCTTCCCTTTTAGGGATTTTGCTCTGTCATGTAGTAGCTTCCTCCTCCTGTTGTAAAGTTGGTTTATGGCTGGGGTCCACCAGACCGGGCGCCTGCCTTTGGGAGAATGGGTCTTGGTTTTATTTGGGATTACATGATCCATATGAGCATATGCATATATTTTATAGTCTCTAGGTGGTAACTGCTGGTTACCCTAGCCTGACAACATACCAAATCACTTGTTCCCATAATAAGTGTCCAGGCTGTTCTTAAAAATATCTAAAGTAGTACTTGCTTTAATGTAATTTGGTAGCCTATTCCATACATCAGCTGCTCTCTCAGATAACAAATTAGTATGCTTTTTATTCCTACAGAATCTTCTACGTAAGTTATCTGATGATCCTCTACTATTTTTAATAACCCCAAACATTCCTAGAGGTAGTGTCTCTAAATACCCTATATACATGAATATGATCTCCTCTTCTATATCTATAACAGACACTGTACAAGTTCTGATATTTTACTCTTTTATAATAACATCATTTTTTAAATTCAATGACAGCCTTTGTATATTTCCACTGTACTCTTTTCAGTTTACTCATGTTTGTTTTCTTATAAGGTTTCCATATTGTTATTCCATACTCATCTTTGGGTCTAATGTAACTAACAAGCTATGACTTCATCATTTCTTACTTCCTAGACTTTATAAATCTTTTTATACAACCTACAGTTCTACAACTATCATTAACCAATTGGTTGATACGATTAGAACAACTCAAAAGCTGGATCTACCCATATACCCAGGTCCTTAAATGAATCTACAGTTTCAATCACAGTGTACTGTATTAAATATTCACCTTTCAATTTATGTCTCCCAAATCTCATATGCTTAGTTTTTGATGTATTTATCAGCATATTATCCTCCTGAGCCCAACTAGTCAATTTAGTCAAGTACTTTTGCAGACATGCCTTATCTTTAACAAATGCAATCAGTTTACCCATTTTCAGGTCATCAGCATATAGACTGTAAAACACCTCAGCTGGAAAGGTTATGCTTGAAAGATACAATCTAAACAAATAAAGGCCTAGAACAGAGCCTTGTTGGACACTCTCTCGGTAACCAAGAACTTCACCTGTCCAATTGTTATATGATAAGTGACATGTCCTATCTGCAAGCCATGCAGCTATCCATCTTATCAAGAGTACATTAATACCTAAATGTTCTAATTTACTGATCAGTGTTTTGTGTATGACCATGTCAAATGCTGAAGTTAAATCAATATAAATTACATCACAGCACAATTTTTCATTCACAGCTGCTATAATATTGTTATAGAACATTGTGTTACAGGTGGCAATATATCTATTTTCAACATATGCATGCTGATCTATGGTTTCAAGTGCCAGCCTATCCACTTCTGATAATAACCAATATTACCTTCTCCATTATTTTTCCACAACATGAAAGTAGACTTAAGAGTCTAAATGACTCTGGGTTTGTCCTACTCCTCTTTCCTTAAAGACAGGTTTAACAACTGCATGTTTCCAATCTTGAGGAATCTCCCCATATTTATATGACCTAGTAAATAACCAATATAGTGGTACTGCAAGTTCTTGCTGAAGTGTTCTCAGGTCATCATTATTAGTATTCCGCCTCCTCCCTGTGCTTTGCTTAGATCCAGTTTGTACAGTTCTTTTTCAATATAATCAAATTTGATTCCAGTATCTGAGGTTACCTGGATGTCACTAGGATGATTTATCACCTCCTTTGTGACGCCAAACTGTTTTGCATAAGATTTTTGTAAATACAGCTATAATCTGCTATGTCTGAGAATACATTTTTGAATCTACACACAGTTTATCAAATTGTATGTCTTTACTCCTTCCACATCTTATGTATCTATAAAATATTTCCTGTTATGCTCAATATCTTTATACACATTCCCCCAGATTTACTAATCTTCCATGCAGGACTAATCTAGTCCTGCACGGAAGTGTCAGTTTAAGAGGAGGACGGCAGCGTGCCATGCATATTAATGAAGATGCGCTGCCTGAGCTCCAAATCCTACACTGAGTGTGGACAAGTGCAGGGGGTGTGTCTGAGAGCAGAGCTCTCAGAATAAATACGCCCCTGCAAAGTAGAACAGAAGAAAGTGTAAATAAATGAGTGTGACCACTCATAGGTGTCCGCATATCCCCACCAACAGTCCCCATGTGTTCAACAGCAACAGTACACTGAAATAAAATGAAGAAACCCTTGTATTTATTTTTTTAAAACCCTGAGTACAGCTAACCATAGGTGTGCGGGTTTGCCCATCACTTAGCTATGGTTAAAGCAGCTGAAAAGACTGAAGAGGATAACAAGGAATATATATGCAAATGAAGCAGCACAGCAACAGTGTAGTGGTTAGAGCATTCGCCAATGAACAAACATTACCGGTGCGAGTCCCACTGCAGCGAGTCCCACTGCAGCACATATCATTTTCCATGTGAAATCTGTATATGAATATATTTCTACATCCTTTTGCCGTATAACCTACATAATAACATTTAAATGTGAACTGGAATACTGCATGAAATGCACATGTGAAGTGTCAGCGTCATAATGAATAAGGCACTAGTAAGCAGGTTTATGCACAAATAAGGAGTAGTAAGTGTGTCTAAGTGCGTTTGCGTGGGAGTAAGTATTGCCTACACAGATTAAGCAAAGTAGAAGCTAACTGAGTGTAAGAAACTGTAACTGGAGGTTAGCAGTGCTTACCGTTGCCCAAACCTGAGCAAATCCACCTACAACTGCATTAAAGTGCCATAATCACTCTGGATCCAACAGCCCATGTTCTGCCCAGCAACAAAATAAAATGCCTCTGCAAGGCTCAAACTCAGGACCCTGTACACTATAGTCACAATAGTTAACCACTAAGCCATCGTAGCAATAGATATGCATGAGGTATCAGCAAACTAATTCTCACCACAGAAAAATCAAAACAAACATGTGAACTGAATCTATGTACAGTGTGAAGTGGCATAACCTGCTGCATAACATAAATATGTGAACTGGAGTACTGCAGTAAGGCCAGATGTGAGGTGTTATTGCAATAAAGTGCTGAAGTTCCCAGGACCCCATAAAGCGTACGTACACATGAATCAAGGATACAAGACACATATATAACATGTAATGAAGAAGACATCAATGTCAAAAGGCAAATATCATGCAAATCAAATATGAAGCACTGCTAAGCGTTGCACAGCACTGCTACCCAGACTACTGGCAGGATACTACCAGTGGGAGAAACAGTGTCAACCTGCAAAGTCTAATCTTAAACAAATGCATGTTCGTCCCTAGAGGGACAACCCCAAACATTCTGCTAAAAAGAGTCCTCGGGGTAACATACCATGCCTTACAGGTAAGCAAAGAATGATATGTATGTTTGCGGACTGAATGTGAGGGAACCCGAAGACCCATGGGATGATACAACTTGCATGATGGGTCCCAAGAAGTAGAGAGTGGGCAATGGGTAGTTGTGTGATGAGATTCGGATGGAACCTGTAGGAAGGATGATTGATGCGGAGGAGGGTGGGGGTGGAGGGAATGATGGGTAAGTCATTATGGGCCGAGGCGTGCTGGGGTTGCACGGACTAATGGGACTGCCCCATGGATGTAAGTGAGAAAGGAGGCGGGGGACAGGAAGGTAACTGAGACATACCACTTCCCATGGCAAAGCACGTTATGAGTAATACGTATGTTGCATAACCCATGGAATAACATATGTATATATATATATATATATATATATATATATATATATATATATATATGACCTAGAGTACTGCAGGAAATGCACATGTGAGGTGTCAGTATCATTATGCATAAAGCAGTAGTTAGGTTAAGCAGCAAGAAGCAGTATTAAGCATATGTCGGCACTAGTAAGCGAGTTTAACGCCATACATCCACATGTCGTTAGATATATACAGCAATATGTATATATATAAACATATATATATATATATATATATATATATATATATATATATACAGACATATACATATATATAAGTATGTATGTATATATATATATATATATATATATATATATATATATGTGTGTGTGTGTGTGTGTGTGCGCACCTAGATATACACAGATATATACCTATGATAGGAAACAGCACCCAAGAATGACATATGTTCACAGGCTATGCCAATGGAGGTGAGGGACCCAAGCTAGAAACGTGTAACACGTAGCATGACTTCCTCCCCCAGCCGGACAGAGGAAACATACTAACAATGTTAAACAGTCCACTGCTCCCCAGACTACAAGCAGGATACAACCGGGGGGGGACACAGTGGACCCATAAAATCTAATCTTGGAACAGAGACAGGAGCGTACCTTGCGGGACACCCCAAAAATTGTCATAATATGGGAGGAAGCCAGTGCGATGACCTATCAAAGCGAGGTGTGTACATGCCAGGAATACAAGGGTGGGAAAGCCTGATGACCCATGGGTCGGGACAACGTGCGAGATGGGTCCCGTGAAGTGGAGAGTGGGCAGTGTGTAGTGGTGTGTTTAGATCCAACCTGCACCAAGAGTAAGGATGAGTGCTGTAGAGGAGGTGCGGGTGGGAGAACTATGGGTAGCTAATTATGGTTCTAGGCGTGCAGGTGTTTGCTGGAATGGGTCTATACAGACAGCCCCAGGGATGTAAGCAATAGTGTTCATTGGGCAGAGGTGCCACCCAACGAGCAGCCACACCCGCAACGAGTCTCACTGCAGCAAAGTCTAATTTACATGGTAAAGAATGGAATAACCAGATGTAGATGTGTATCTGTAGAGGTATGTGTGTGTGCATCTACCCATAGCTACATGGAGATATACTTCTCCCCTCCGTAGTACAAATGTATACATACAGAGACAGAATACATATACATACCCACATACAGATATATACATATGCAGACACCCATACATCCATATGTCGTTACATATATATATATATATATATATATATATATATATATATATATATATCTATATATACACAGATATATACAGCAATATATAAATATATATATGCATACATATTCAGATATTTATGTATATATATATATATATATATATATATATATATATATGTATATATATGTATATATATATATATATATATATATATATGTGTGTGTGTGTGTGTGTATGTAAATAAACACATGGATATAGCTAGGACATGATACTGCAGTTACAAATTACATATGTTCATAGGCTGTACAAATGGAGGTGAGGGGTCCAATCAACAAACGTGTAACATGTAGCATCAACCCCCCCCCCCAGCTAGACCGGTGAAACACACAGACACACAATAAAATTAAACACACCATTGCTTCTTGGACTACAGGCAAGATACTACCAGTGAGAGAGACCCACAAGTCTAATCTTGAAACAAAGACATGTATGTCACTTGTGGGACACCCAAACATTCAATGATATTTGGGTTTCCTGCCATTACACCGATGTCCGACGGCAGGCCACGCATGTTCCCAGTTTACAAGGTAGGGGAAGCCTGATGATCCATGGAGCAAGACAACATACGTGATGGGTTCCGAGACGTGGGGAGTGGGTAGAGTGTACTGGTGTGGCCAGACCCGACCTGCACCCGGAGTTAGGAAGAGTGCCGATCAGGATGTGCAGTTTGGGAACTATGGGTATGAAATTATGGGCCTAGCTGTGTAGGTGTTGGCAGGAGTGGGTCTATATGGACCGCCCCAGGGATGTAAGCAATAGTGTGCATTGGCTAGGGCCGCCACCCAATGGGCAGCCACTTCCGCTACTAATCCCACTGCAGCACAGTCTATTGTACATGGCAAAGAACGAAATAACCAGATGTAGATGGAAAAATGTAGATGTGTGTGTGTGTGTGTGTATATATATACCCATACCTACATGGAGTTAAACCTTTCCCTCTCCATAGTACAAATGTATACATACAGAGACAGAATATAATTAAATACCCATATATATAAATGTATACATACAGAGACAGAATATAATTAAATACCCATATATATATATATATATATATATATATATATATATATATATATATACACACATATATAAATATATATATATATATATATATATATACACATACACATATATATATATATATATATATATACATATATATATAATATATATATATATATATATATATATACACACACAGACACCCATACATCCATATGTTGTTAAACATATATACAGCAATATACATATATATATATATATATATATGCATACATACACAGATCTATATATCTCTATGTATATGGATATGTAGAAATATATATGTATATATGTGCTATATATATATATATATATGCATACATACACAGATCTATATATCTCTATGTATATGGATATGTAGAAATATATATGTATATATGTGTGTAAACATACACATATATATAGCTAGGATATTCATTGATTTATTTATTTATTTCACATCTGTTAACCGGGTAAGTCTGACTGAGCATTTGGCTTATTTAGAGCAAAGACCCAGGGAGAAAAGCTCCTCAGGACTAGAAAACAATTTATTAAATAGTAGTATACAGCAGATATATATATATATATATATATATATATCTATATATATCTATATTGGAACTTGGAAGAGTGTCTCCCAGAGGGCACTGTGAAATTTTTTTTTGCCCTATATTTTCTCTTGGGATCTCGCCTGGGTGGACACATACATTCAACAAAGGTCACCTACTCCATCCATACTTTTACTTAAGAGACATACTGCTCTGCTGCATCTATTCCCTATTTTGGAACTTGGAAGAGTGTCTCCCAGAGGACACTGTGAAATTTTTTTTTGCCCTATATTTTCTCTTGGGACCTCGCCTGGGTGGACACATACATTCAACAAAGGTCACCTACTCCATCCATACTTTTACTTAAGAGACATACTGCTCTGCTGCATCTATTCCCTATTTTGGAACTTGGAAGAGTGTCTCCCAGAGGACACTGTGAAAGTATGTACATCTGTTGTCTCTTGGGCTTCTACCATTGTAACTCCTGCTTGATAATATTGTAAGCTATCTCCCTGCCAGGACAGCCAGCAGCCTAAACACTTTTCATTCCTCCCTCTCCATTCTCTCTCCCATCTTTATCTGAGTTCTTTCCCTGCTTCTCCATATTCCATCCTATCTAGTCCCAAGACCTTCCAGTCGACCCAGTGCACTTCTGCATTTGGCCACTAGAGGGCGCCCCCTCCCTACTGTACTTACTTTTTTTTTCTTCACTCATTTCTTGCTTTTCTCTTCTATTACTTGCATCCCTCACTTTCTCCTTCATACTTTTGCCCACTTTACCTATTTAATTATAAAGACCTTACTTACCCAGCTACGACTTACTCTCCTGTATCCTATGCTCTACTGATTGACTCTCGATCCTCTCCTGGTTTCTTCCCGCTCCGTTCGCCCTTCGGGCTCACTCCGCTCCCCTACCCTGCCCCCAAATCTCACCCGCCCCAGTACCTCTAGCTATATCCCTCTTGTTTCCACACCCACTTCCTCCCTACACCAATCAGCCCTCAACACCTTAGACACAACCCCAACAGCCTATTATCCAATTTGTAACCACTCCCTCAGCTAATACATACATTTCTTCTCATTTCTAAAACTCTCACCCACTCAACTACCTCTCCATCCAGCTTCACACTTACTATTCCTTATCCTACTCAACCTTGTAAAGCTTTTCTCCATCCCCCTGCACAATTAACTTACAACATGTATAAAACATCTATAACACTTAATACAAAGCAGCCTTATCAACATGCCTTTAAATCCTTCATCCATCTTTATTTTTCTTTTACTATCTCTTAAACTATCATATCTTTATTACCTCACCCAACCCCACACTTCTTACCATACACAATGTTATCATACAACCAACCATTTGAACTCCCCTCTCTCACAATTGCACTCTCCTATCTCTCCCCATCTTTACCCAATAACACAGCTCCTCACCTTCTCATTCAAAGTTTTCTCCTCTCAGAAAAACTCTATCCCCATAGTAACCAAACACCCCTTGATCATCACAACAGACCCGAATCATTTTTTTACTCTACTTAATCATCTTTTGAACCCAATCTTTCGCCTCATTACCAGTCTTTTATCTGGTGATATCCATCCCAACCCCGGCCCCTCCTCCTTTTCCTCCTCACACAAGCCAATATACTTTACCTCTCTAAACTCACAAAGTATAGTGAATAAAGTCCCAACCCTCCATGCATGGCTTATGCATAATAAACCTGACATACTATCTATTTCAGAAACATGGTTAAAGCCCTCTATAAAAGACTCTGAAATTACTTCACCCAGCTATTCAATCATTAGAAAAGACAGGACCCAAAGGAAAGGCGGTGGTGTAGCTCTCCTATATTCCTCTTCCTTGCTAGTTACCCCCTACGACAAACCTACCCCTACATTTAACAACGCTGAAGTACTCCTCACTCTCCTACAAGTTAATAAGCACAAACACATATGCCTAGCATCTCTCTACATCCCCCCAGGGGACAATATTCCTACACTTGAAAATATCCTTTCTTGGCTCTCTGACAATATTAGCAATGAAACCATAATCTTAGGAGATGTAAATATTAACTGGGCCTACATCCAGTCTCCAACCAACCCTCTTAACATCAACCTATATAACTTTTCCCAACTAATCAACACCATAACACACCCATCAAAAGACCCCTCCTGTGGCACCATCCTTGACTGGATTCTAGTGTCGCATCCCCACTATTTTTCAGATAGCGGTACTCTTCCTGACCCTCTTAGTGATCATCTGCCTACTTTCACTCATCGACTCCCCTGTATCTCCTACCACACCCACAACTACATCACTACTCGTAATGACAAAAGCTTTAACCCATCAATCTTCGTAGATTCCTGAAAGCAATTAATTGGAACAATCTAAAGACACTTCCCTTAGAAGAAGCAGTTGCTCACTTTAACTCCACATTCTTAGAATACTTGATTCCCAAGCCCCTCTAAGAACAAAAGAATAAAACAAATTCAGCCCCTGGCTAACCAAAACCACACTACCAACCATGCCTTAGAGACAAAGCCTGGGGACTCTATCTGAGAAATAAGACCCCAGAACAACATATTGCATTCAAAACCCTTGAAATAAAGTAAAAAGCTAATAACCTCAGATAGACAAAAATACTTCTTCATACTCCAAAACAATAATAAAACTAACCCTCAAAGATTCTGGAAGGGATATCCACCCTCCTTAACCCCAGCAAACCACACACCCCAACCCCAGACCCAAATAGCCCAGACTTAGATTTAGCTACGCAGTTCAACTCCTTTTTCATCGACTCTATTAGCAAACTCACCTCCTCCTTCACATGCCCCACCTCGCTATCTAATACACCCACTCTCTCTCCATAAACAACCCTATCCCCAATTCTACTTCGCACTGCCTATCTTCCACCTTATCCACTACTCTAACTGCCTCATCACTTGTACCCCCCTCAAATTCTCTCTCTCTTCATTCCTCTCTATTCTCATTAAAACCTATACCCACTTCCACTATAAAGAAACTCCTTCAGAAACTGAAGCCATGTACTAATGCCCCTGACAACATTCCCTCTTACTTCCTAAGTATAGCTGCAGATGCAATTGCCTATCCCATTAGCATTCTAATCAACCGCTCCATTCATGAATGCACTGTGCCCCAACTGTGGAAGCAAGCATTCATCATCCCCCTGCATAAAGGAGGCAACAATTGTAACATCAACAACTTTCGTCCTATTGCTATCCTGTCCCCTATTTCTAAACTTCTGGAAAAGTGTATCCACCTTCAACTCTTGCCACATCTCTTAGATAACAACCTTATAACCCCTACACAACACAGATTCAGGCCAAATCACAGCACTATGACAGCCCTCTTGTCCTTCCTTGAGACTGTTAACACAGCACGTGATTCCGGCCACATTGTCTCTACCCTACTACTTGACCTCTCCAAGGCCTTCGACACTATCTCACACAATCTGCTCTTAACCAAACTGTCAAAACTTAACCTCTCTCCCTCCTCCATAAATTGGTTCTCCAGCTATCTATCAAATAGATACCAGGCTGTAATATGGAAAAAGGCCACTTCCCCTTTCTTTAGTACCCCCACTGGAGTTCCTCAAGGATCTATTCTTGGTCCCCTCCTCTTTAATATATTTATAAATGATTTCCACAAATCAATTCCATTTGCAAACATCATCCAATACGCAGATGATTCTACCATTATCTGCTCTGCCACCTCCTCCTCTCTGCTCCAAAAACTTACCCAGGAAGCTTTTTCAATTACCGAACAGTGGATGAAAATAAATCACTTAGCACTCAATGCCTCCAAAATAAAACTTATGGTATTTACCCCCTCCAAATCCACTTCCTTCAATATAAACTATTTCTCAATTACCAGCCAAAATAACTCACCCCTTGAACTAGTGTCTGAAACTAAGCTACTAGGTGTACAAATTGATAATCGGCTTAGCTACAACTCCCATCTACAACTAAATATTAAAAAAACTCATCAAAAACTAGGTATGCTCTACCGTCAGAATCAGTACCTTACAAGCTCCTCCAAAATCACACTCGCTTCCTCTTTTCTCATCCCCTCCCTTCTCTATGAGGCCCCATTATTGACCAATCTTCAGACCTCTCTAAAAAAACAGCTTTTCTCCTGCTATAATAAAATTGCCAAATTCGCAAATGGCCACAGGTCCTCCACCCACCACTGTTCCTCTCTCCAAAACCTAAACTGGCTCGAATTACCTAATCATCTCACATATATACAGCTGACTTTCGCTCACAAGCTCATTCTTAGTCCTTCTCTTTGTCCCTCCCTGTCTTCTGCCTTCAAAATGCACCTACCAAATAGAGTCTTAAGGTCTAACAATCAAAACCTATTAGAAGTCCATAAACCATCTCATCCCCCAGGTAAACACCTATTATCTTTTAATCTTGCCCGTCTCTGGAACTCACTCCCACCATCCATTCGTACCACCACTAACCAGTACACGTTCAAAAAATCTCTTCATACATATCTAAGGTCCCAATGGGATTGTTCTTGCTCCCACCCCTCATAAATATATGATATTTCAACCTCCTTTACACTTATAATACTCAACTCTACCTAACAAAGCTTATGTTCCCTCAGAATATCTACTCTGTAATGTTATTTTATGTCTACTTCTGAATAACTCCTCTGAATGTATATCACATTACTGTTTCAGTTTATTTACCTCTCATTAATCCTCATCATACTGTATTGATTTGAATGCTTCTTGAATTTTGAGCTTAAATGTTTTATCTTCTAGTCTGTATAATCATTATTGTAATTTTTGTATGCACCTAATTTGTCTGTATTGGAACTTTTCTCCCCAGGACTCCATTGAAAACGGGTTCTTTTGGCCCAATGGACTATCCTGGTAAACCAACTGCAAATAAATAAATAAATATATATATATATATATATATATATATATATATATATATATATATATATATATCCAGATCTATATATATATAGATATGATACAGCAGTTAAGAATTACATATGTACACAGGCTGTGCCAATGGGGGCGAGGGGTCCAATCAACAAACATGTAACATGTAGCATCAACCCCCCCCCCCCCAGCTAGACAGGTGAAACATACAAACACACGATACAAGTAGACCACAGGCAGGATACTACCAGTGGGAGAGACCTGGCAAGCCTAATCATGAAACAAAGACATCGATGTCCCTTGTAGGACACCCCAAAAATTGACGATGATCAGAGTCAGTCCCTCTGACGATTTATCTAACCTGGCCGTGTATGTACATGGACCAGTAGGCTGGGCAAGCCTGATGACCCATCGGTCGAGACAACATACGACATGGGTCCCGAGATGTGGAGAGTGGGCAGTGTGTAGAGGTGTGGTTAGACCCCACCTGCGCAGTTGTATTCGGACCGCCCGGGGGATGTAAGTAATATTGCGAACTGGGCAGAGCTTCCACCCATACCTCTCAACCTCTAACAGCAAAACCACTGGACAGAATCTAAACCGTTGGTGGGACAAATAGGGACAAAAATTACATATTCCACTTACAACCTTAGAAAGCTGATAGAATAATAGGTTATGCATTAGCATGACTCGTCTGAAGGATGTGGAGTCTTAAACCCAAATACTAGTCTGTATTTAATGACTTCAGTTCCCAAGTATTTGGCAGACAGGTGCAGATTGAAAGAGGAACACATCAATATCATGAAGCAAACTCTGAACAGTCTGCGGATTCTCTATAGTAGACAGGTATGCTTTCTCCTAATGGGCAGCCATTCCCGATATGGGTCCCACCACAGCACAGTCCAGTTTACATGGCAAAGTACGGTATAACCATATGTGTTGTTGCATAACCCACTACACAACACCTATGAAAACATGGTCACAACAACCCACTGTAGACATGTAAGCCGATCTAATTGGCATCACAAGGCATTATTGTAGTCCTCACCCTCACCCAGGGGTGTGAGTGTCCAACGCAAACACCAAATGCAGTGTATATGCACAGCTGTTGTCATAGACAACATGGCCAGCTGTGGACCTTCCCTGCAGCCATCCTGCACATCCTTGGATAATTCCCCTATTAACTCCCCCTTTGTGCCCCATGCACACCATGTACCTATCAGTGCCTGTTCCATTTCTATTAATGTATACGGTTACACGTGGGTGACATCCTCTTCCCCCACTATATTTTCAGTATCTGGAACCCCAACCCACATGTAGTATCACAGCTGCTCCGCAGGACACATGTAACTAACACATAACACCACAAGTACACCTGGAACAGCACAGAGTCACCACCTTGCAAAACACTCCCCCCACCTCACACTCTATACAACTACTTCAACTAGTGATACTGAAACCTCTTGTCCTGCTTAGCATACAAATCCCAACATCCATAGGTTCATAGGTAGGTACTAGGCTATTGGCCCTAGGGCCTATACAAGCCTAGCCAAAAAGGTACCATGGCTTTCGCCACCCAAGAAAATGATTTTCCTGTGCCCCTGTCAAATAGAACCACAGAAGTGATCCCCGGGGAGAATTTCTTATTACCTATCCAATCATCAAGATTTTTCTTGAAGAGTGCTAATGAGGAGCTCTGTTTGACATAGATAGGTAGTCTGTTCCAGAGTATGGGAAGTCTCTGGGACAGGAATCTATCCCTCCAGCATGTTCTGTTTATTGTGTTGACAAGGTTTAGGTCCCTAGAGCGTGTAGCTCGGAGGGATTGGGATTTCTTTAAGTTGAGCATGTCCAACAGCTCTGGGTTTGACATAGCTTTGCATGTTAGGCAGAGATTGCCTCTGAGTAGGCGATATGTGATGGAGTAAAGCTGGAGTTTTTTGAGTCGGTCTGCGTAGGGCATCTGTTTGAGGCCAGCAATGCTCTTTGTGAGGTATTTCTGCGGCCTTTCCAGTTGTTGTAGATGTCTTGTGAGGTACATGCCTAATGGGTCTAATGAGTGATGAGTAGAGGTGAACAATGTCCTCTTTTTTTCTGGATGAGAAACCTTTTGTGATGATGTGTGCCACGTAGAAGGATTTCCTGACCACTGTGGCGATGTGACTATCAAAGGACAGACTACTGTCCACCTGTGTCCCAAGGTCTCTTATCACACTTTCAGCGTTAAGTAAACTACCGCCTATGTGGTAGTTCATGGGTACAGAGTTTTTACCAAAGGGGATGACAGTGCATTTTTTGGCATTGAGCTTGAGACCATGGCTTTGACACCAGGTATCTGTCTAAGTGAGGCCCTTTTGTAGGATGCCCACATCATTAGGAGTTTCGATTATGGCTCCTAGTTTGCAGTCATCTGCGAATTTAGTTAGCCAAAGACCTTCTGTGTTAGCCTGTACTTCAGAGAAGTAGATACCAAACAGGAGAGGACACAGGACTGAACTCTGTGGTACTCCACTTGTCACTGATCTGAAGTCAGATTTGGAGTCTGCTACTTTCACAGAGTGGGTTCTGTCAGTAAGCCGGTTGGCAACCCATTTTGTGACATATGGATTTATACCTAGTTTACTGAGTTTATCTATAATTCCAGAGTGGGGGATGGTGTCGAACATCTTGGCGAGATCTAGACAGGCTGTGTGAACCACCTTACCCTCATCTATGGCTTTGGTGACTGCTTGAAAGAAGTCTATCAGGTTTAGGAGACATGATCTGCCTTTTACAAACCCGAACTATGTGGGGTCCAGAGTTTGGAGATCTCCAATGCCTTTGTTAATGAGTTCCATAATGATACATTCAATGGCGTTGCAGACCAGGCTCGTCAGGCTAATAGGGTGGTAGTTCCCGGGGTCTGTTGTGGCCCCCCCTTTGTGGAGAGGGAGAACTGTCATGGTGCACCATTCAATGGGCACAAAGCCTGAGGTGAGGCTGTGATTAAACATGGTACTTAGTGTTGGGGTGCCAGTTCATTCTGTAGTTCATGTAGAAGGCAGACTGGGATGTTGTCAGGTCCCATAGATGCTGTGTTCTTGGCTTTGGAGAGTGAGGTTTTTACCTGTGCAGCCGTGATTACAGGAACTTTGCATTTTTTCGGTATAAAGATGGGCCCTTTAGGGGGTGGGGGAGGGGGGAATTAGCACTGAACCTATCAGCCAGGATGTTGGCAATATCAATTGGTTCTGTATATTTAGTGTCATTGTGCTGTAACTCAGAGCAGATCTGAGTGTTGCCATTGAGATTCTTGACATAGCTATAGAATGCTTTGCGGTTGTCTTTAGAATCAGTGGAGATTTTGTTTTCATAACTAGCTTTGGAGGGTTTTATGACAGATATTAGCTTTTACTGAGGCTGACCAGGGAGTTCCTCCAATCGTGGGATTTTACTCTTCTTTGCAACGGTTTCTTTCTTCTGTTGTAGAGTTTGTTTATGGCAGAAGACCACCAGATTGGCTTCCTTTTTTGGAGGATTGCATCTTAGTTCTGCTAGGGATAGCACGATCCATGCACTCGTGTAAGTGCTTATAAAGTGCATATGTGTAGGATTCAGCAGTTGTACCTCCATTGTCCATCTGCATGGGTGTCGTGAAGTTTGCCACTTCTGTCTTAAGAAGCATGAAGTTCGCTTTGGAGAACTTTTTTACGGTTGTTTTCCTAATGGGGGGAGGGAGCGGGATGTGGATGTCTAGGGTGATTAGCCTGTGGTCGGATCTGACCAACGAGGAGCTGACCTCTGGTGTGGACCATCGGTCGCCCATGTTGGTGATGTCCAGGTCTAGGATATTGCTGTCCCTGGTGGGGGTGTGGATAAGTTGATCCAAGGCACTGGAACTGATAAATTACAGAAAACGTTGAGCAAAAGAGTTGGTACAAGAGTAGTTTTCTCAGTTAATGGTGGGGTAGTTGAAATCACCCATTATTAGGGTGTTGGGTTGTACCTTAATAGTTTCCAGTGTATCAAGAAAAGAAGAGAGGGAATCCTGGGCATGGTGGGGGGGGGGGGGTCTGTAGCAAGCTACAATCTGGATTGCGGTTTTGCTCAGAGTTAGTTGAACTTGGATAATCTCGGATGCATTATGCTGAGCAACTAGCTTGGAGGTGTGGATATCCTTAATGAATATGGACACGCCTCCACCTTTAGTGTTTTGGTCCAGGTTTGGTGACCGAAAGGTGAGGTATGAATTATAGCCTGGTAATGCAGGGGCGCTCTCTGGAGCTTTGAACCAGGACTCTGTCACTGCACAGATGTTGATGTTCTCCATTTTAAGGAATGCCTCGAATTAGTGCATTTTGAGGTTTAGACTTCTAGCATTGAGTAGCATTACCCTCAGATTTTTCTGGCTTGTACCTGTTACGGTGGTGAATTTGTCATTTGAACCTTGGCTAAAAAAGGCAATATAGGGGTGGAAAGAGCCTTTGCCAGTATCTGGAATCCCAAGGGCGACAGGTGCAGGCCATCTCTGGCAAAGTAGTGTGGTCTGTCGATCATGTCATCCCAGGCAGACAAATACTGGATTCCCTAAGAATGACACCAGAAGCTTAGCCAATTGTTGAAGTCAATCATTTTGTCCTTGTACTGTGGTATCATTCTGGGTGATGGCGGGATGCTACTCAGGGCGAGGGTCATACCTGCTTGGGCTACAAGATCAGAGAGCTCCTCCATGTCTCTTTTCATGTAGTCCAGGAAGGTACATCTCAGGTCATTCACATCTACATGGACAATGACAGAGTCACATTTGTACTTGTTGTGGAGTGACCTGAGTGCGTGCATTATGTGGCGGATCCTGGCAGCCGACAGGCAGCTGACATTAACTTTTTGCTTGTTTAGCCTGGTGAGTGGAACATCAGTGTGCCTGACTATAGAGTCACCTATGACTAGAGTGTTGGGTACATTATGCCTTATGGGCTGTAGTTGAGTGGCACACTGAGTATGTGGGCTATGTGCCATTTGGGTTGTGTTGGGGGGGTGGAGGTTTCTTGCATTTCTGCTTTGGAGGTCTCGGTTGTTTGGACAGATTTTTACTGAGAACCTCTGCGAATGTAGGTGTGTGTTTTGTGCTTCTGTATGTGTGTTTTGGTGGTGTAGGTTTTGAGGGACTATGTGATGAGTGTGGTGCGGTGCAACTTGCAAGTGTTTATCTTCTCCTCTTGACTGTCTAGTCCAGTCTTCGGTGAAGACAGCTTTGCTTCCAGTTTGGCTTTATAAGCACATCTCTCACAGGTCGTAGTGTTGGGTGGTAGGAGGAGAGGGTTGTCTGTGTACATGAGGCAATTGTTGCACTGTCCCAAGATGCCCAGACAGGAGAAAACACTGGGAGCTGACCTTTAGACATGCCTGGATAGGTGCTTATTTATTAAGTACTAAAAACTGTTTTCCTGTAGACAAGTGAGGAAAGTTGAGTGCTGTAGTAATTTGTAGCTTATTTAATGCTTACAATGAGTTCTGAAGAAGTGCTGAGCTCAGAGAAACAGATTTAAGTGCTAAAACTATAACGCTGGCTAGTTGCAAGGGAAAGCAGACGTTATGGCGCCAGGAATAGTTTCACCCTAGTTAAGTTGGGGGGGTGGGGCTCAGGAGCTTACAAACAGTCCTGGATACAGCAAATCTGTATCTGGACAAGACTTGTTACAGGAAACAGGGGAAGCAAGCTTAGAATTTTTTCTTCAGTAAAGTGGAAATGGAGAAAGCTAGAAGAGAAGTTAATTCAAGGTTAAGAATTTGAGTGGGTTGGCCTTCACAAATGTCCTCTATTAGATTGAATGAACTAATGACACCACACTGGGAGGAGTGGCACAGATCAAATATACAGTATGGGCAGGCAACTGCAAAGCCACTAAGTATAAGAACACCACAACACTAGCTGTAGCCACTAAATGAAAGTTTTAAAACAGATCAAGGAGCAACCAGACTCTAGAGAATGCTTTTAATTATAAACAGACTAGATTAATACACAGAAACCTTAAAAAAAATCAAAAAATGCACAGACTAGATTAGAGCACAGAAACCTCAAAAAAATCAAAAGTGCACAGAAAAGATCAGATAGAGCACTCACAAACAGAAAATACAACTCTCAGTAAGAAAAAAGCAGTTTACAGTTAAGTAATTCAGTAAACATGCAATTAGTGCAATGAAACAGTATCTAGCAATGAAAAATACTGTTAAAACAGACAAACATTCCCTATTGCTCCCCATCCAATTATACCTACAGGCTACTTTACAGTTACAATGTCACCCCCACTACCTACCCACCTACTCCTTAGCTATTCCCCTCTACTGTACCACACAGGTATGGAATAACTACACCTACCCCGAATACCTGCATGTAACCTATCCAGACCTGTGAAACAGGAATCCAACTTCACCTTAAATTGGCCTTTGTCAACAGTCATACCTGACATGTAAACCTGACCTATGTATGGATAATACTGACATTTTAACGTAAACTAAGCATGAAGAATGGGGGACGTAGCTACGTTACGTCTGTTACCCTCTATGAATGTGAACACCCCAGTATTAATTGGAATACATAGCTGGGGTCAATGTGGAGCTCTACACCCCAGGCTACTGCTGACAATACAGTCTGATTGTCCCGGTTGACAAATGTGAACAAAATGCACGGTGTTGCGCATGTGTATGCGGGAGCAAGCGGGTGTAAGCCTGTTTGGCTGCCGGTATGCGATTACCACACTGGTGAAGCAATGTAGAGGCTAACTCAGTGCAGGACACCACAACCAGAGGTCAGTAATGCTGTGCCTTACGCAAACCAGCACATACCCACCTACAAATGTTCTACAGTGTCTTAATCACTCTGTAGCCAACAGCTGTTGTTGTGGCCATTAACAAAATAATCAGCACTGGCAGGTTGCAAACCCTCGACCCTGCACACTATAGTCGACGTGAGTTCCACTAAGCCAGGGTGGATACACATTCAGCTGCTGTAATCACAAACACATCCTCCAGCACAGGCATCCAACAGTATAGGAAATGTATATAAGTGTGTAAATTAATACCAGAACACGTGTCCATTGCTCAACCACAGCAATATGAGCAGTCTATGTGCAGCACAGAACAGTGCCTGTCCAATCATACTGTGAGAACAGTAGTCCTGCATAATACCAGAGGGAATAATGATATACGGTGCACACCGTGGGGGAGTGTGAGCATGCTTCAAGCACAGTATGTCACACCTGGGGCATTGGTTCCATGGAACCAGGAGATGAGGCTGGCCAGGTGTGTGAGCAAACCGCTGCTACACAATACCCATGGCAGAATGCAACCAGTGGGAGAAACACTGCAGACCAGCTAGGTCTACTCTTGACACAACAACAGGTCTGTCCCTGGCGGGATGAACCAACAGTTGTAGGTCACATTGATGTCACCAGCAGTATCGGAGGAGGATCAAGGGAAGGCTAGTACGCACGTGGACTAAACGGATGAAGAGCCTGCAGACTCTTGGGTGGGGACAGTATATTGGAGGTGTACCGAGATGTGCAGAGAGGGAAATGTGTGGAGGTGTGGTATGGCAGGGCTAGCAACTGGGGAATGGATAGATGCTGTGTACATGGAGCTCGGAGGCTGGGGGAAGGGAACATGGGTATGTCATTATGGTAGATATATGCAAACGCTGAAGAACAACAACAGTGTAGTGGCCAGAGCATCCGCCTAAGGCGCACACATTCCCGGGTTGAGCCCCACTGCAGGAAATCCTATTTTTCATGCGCAATCCATATGTTAACATCATTCTGCTGCATAACCTACTAAATAACATTTACATTTGCACAGGAGTACTGCCTGAAATGCACATGTGAAGTGTCATAATGACTAAGGCACTAGTAGGCATGTGTAAGTGCATAACAGCAGAAGTACGCATGGATAAGCAGGTGGAAGTGTGTGTACGTGTATTTGTGCGGGGGTAAGCATTGCCTACATAGACTGAGCTAAGTAGATGCTAGCTGAGTGTAAGGAAATGCAACCAGAGGTTAGAATTGCTTAGCTCTGCCAAACCCGAGCACACCCACGTACAACCGCTCAAATGTCCCAAACTCACTCTGTATCCGACAGCCGGTGTTCTGCCCTGAAACAAAATATACAGCCTCTGCAAGGCCCACACCCAGGACCTTGCACATCATACACTACGTGATTTACCAGTAAACCATGGCAGATGTACATAACCACTCATTTCACATACATATCATCTAGCACAATCAGGCAACAGCACAGGAAATGTAGTAATAACACACCACACAACCTCTTAATGCATGTATTCCGGACACAGTGCGCCATAATGTGGGTACATATAGGAATATCTGTCATACCTTGCTCTAATACACTTAAAACATTGCAAGTTACACAGTTATATGTAGTACAACACATATATTGTAGGAGATGATACGTCTGAAACATGTATGTGTCTGCACGAATGACTGCCCTCAGTCCTAAGGTCATCCATGTCAATTGCCAAGAGAATGAGGCACAGTCCACACATACAGGCCAAATATGCATGGACATATGGACAGATATACATCTGTAAATGTAGGCAGATAGACAGCTATAGGTATGTATATGTGTATGTATGACTCACAAATAACCATATAACAGCAATCGTACATAGATTAATACGTTCAGTGAATATATCCATATTTATATATATATATATATATATATATATATATATATATATATATATATATATATCTACATACATACACATACATATATGAATACATATACATAGCTAGAGCTATATCACTGTCCAGTTCTATCCCTCTATATATGGGGGTTTCACATATATACTTATGCATATATATATATATATATATATATATATATATATATATATATATATATATATATATATACAGATAGACACGTGTATATGATTTCCACATGGGAACGGACACCTGGCCCACTCCATACTACATAACAGACCATGAGCACAGTTAACGGGGGTGGGGGCACAAATAAGGGACACCTGGTAATTACTGCTATGTAACCCCCCCCCCCCCCAGTCGCAATCCAATATCCAGCACATGCAGTACTTGACAGCAGGACCCACCACAACACAGATACAATGCTCCAACAGTAATCCAAGTCACCTGTACATGTCAGGGCAATATCTGTAACATATCATGCAGATAGGCCATTGTACCGCAGGGAATGTACTATGTTGAGGGGGTACACATTACAACGATACAGATATGCACACACATCCATACATTGACAATCATGTGCAGGTATATATATAAATCAATATATATATATAAGATATATGGGTACATACACATATACACAGACAAAGGTTATAGCCATACATATGTAGAAGTAATGTGGACGTACTGGGTGCAATGTATATCCCCAGCCACAAGCCCTGTAACTGGTACCTGTGACATGTGTGGTGTGGCAACCAGCACCACAAAGGGAATACATACATTGCACATATACCCACTCACAATTCAAAGGACATGACATGACACACAGGTATGCATACACAGACAACCTTTATTTGTGTACCATACAATAATGTATGCCATTACTGACAGCACATAGATGTTGATGTATATAACGGGTGATGGATGCAAGGCCCACACAAAACAGTAGATGCAGACAGTGCGGATATGTAACATACTATGCTGTCCAGGGCCAAGCCCTTCAATTCGTACAATAGTAGACAAAGGATACGCCTGCACGATACGTAACAATCAACAATATCAGATGTAGTTCAGCAGCCTCCAATTACAACCTGTAGTGAAGCCCTAGGGGGACATTCATTACTTGTGGTAATGTCAATGTATCTGTCACATGCACAGACCCTGACCAACAAATGTTGTGGGAGTCCACTTTACAACTGGGATGATAGTAGGAATGCCAGCAGTAATTAATGATAGGCCATTATCTAACAACCCCTAACCTTATCACAGCAGGACAAAGCCTACCATATACGTGGAGGACAAAGGCAGGAACACAGGGCCATACTCGAAATATTGACGTTACACACCCTGGAACATGTTGGTGTTACAGGATGTGTTGCAAAATACACTTATGCAGGAATAAGACATCAGGGACACAAATGGATATCGCCATGTACTGCTAGCAAGCAACACATACACTGCCAGTGTAATATCTGACACAGGACCTGTGTGGTGGATAGACAACAAATGACAGGCACACCTCTGTCCAGCTAGAGGATAGGCCCACAGTAGTGAGCTATGCAGACAAACTACTATCCAAGGTAAACTAGCACGTACACACACACACACACACACACACACACACACACACACACACACACACACACACACACCCTGTAAAGTACAGTTTTGTACCTACCATAAATGTAGATGTTCGAGGATCCACATTGCTGCAGTCATAACTTATGGGTAGTCCGCTGTCCTCAGTCGGCCCGAATACCAAAGTATTAGGCTGACGTCGGTCATGGGCGCTCAGATCTGACGTCAGAGCGTCAAGGTATTAAAGCGCATGACCGACGTCATTTCCTCAGTCTTTTCTTGCCCCAGATGTCAGAAGGCCCTAAAAATAAAGGCAACAGCCCAAAAATAGAATAACTCCCTAAAACCATGTACAAAAAACAGCTACAACACAAACCATGCAACCACTCCAAACTACAGAGGGGAAGGAGGGAGGGTAAATTGGACTGCAGCAATGTGGATCCTTGAACATCTACATTTATGGTAGGTACAAAACTGTACTATGTTCTTCATCTCACATTGCTGCAGTCATAACTTATGGGTAGAATCCCAAAGCAGAGGTAAAGGGAGGTTGGCAAAATCATAAAGCATTGGGAGCTGCCAAAATGCCCTGTAAGACTGCAGTGGCAAATCCAGCCCTAGATTTGGAATAAAGAGGCAGATGGTAATGTTTAGAAAAAGTGTGCACTGAACTCCAAGTAGCTGCTTCCAAAATATCTTTAGTAGCTACCCCCCTTAAAAAAGCAGTAGAAGTGGCAGTAGCCCTAGTGGAGAGAGGCCTGATTCCAGCCGGAATCTCCTTACCATGATGAGAATAACAAAAAGCAATACAAAGGCCAATCCACTTAGAAATAGTTTGTTTTGAAACAGGTTTCCCCTGAGAACCCAAAGCAAAAGAAACAAACAACTGCTGAGACTGTCTGAACCCTTTAGTCTTGCTCAAATAATAACGCAACTGCCTGTGAATATCCAAAGTGTGCAAATTTTTTCCCCTTTATTTTGGGGATCTGCATAAAAAGTAGGCAAATGAATAGATTGGTTCAAGGCCACATTTGAAACCACTTTAGGCATAAAAGTAGGGTTAGTACAGAGATACCCTGTCCTTATGAAAATCAGGAAGGGTTCAACTGCCATTAGAGCCTGTAATTCAGAAACCCTTCTAGCAGACGTAATGGCCAACAAAAAAGCAGTCTTCCAAGACAAAAACTTTAACTCAGCTGTAGCTGCAGGTTCAAAAGGAGGTAAAGTAAGTTTTTCCAACACAAAATTGAGATCCCAGGCAGGAGTAGGAGCTCTCTGGGGGTCTTATGTTCTTTGCCCCTCTAAGGAATTGCTTAAACAAAGGATGAGAGAACAATGGTGGGTCACAGTCATAGTGAGCAGAAATGGCTGCAGCATGAACTTTTATAGAGGAGAAAGACAAACCCTTGTCCAATAATTCTGTAAGATATTGAAGAGAAACACTCAAATCAGGCCTAGAAACATCAAAGCTCTTTGCTTTGCTCCAAATAAAAATCTCCTCCATTTATCCGCATAAACTCTCCTTGTACTAGGCCTCCTGGCCTCCAAAATAACATTCAAAACTTGTTGAGGAAGCTGCGACCCTCCAGGTTCTAAAACAGAATAAGCCAGGCTGTTAGATGCAGGGACTGAATCTTGACATTGAGGAAATGATTGCCCTCCTGAGTCAAAAGGTGTGGAATCAAAGGCAAAGGGTAAGGAGGTTCCCGTACTAAACTCCTCAGCAGAGGGTACCAGTGCTGTCGAGGCCAGCCTGGAGCTATTAGAATCATGGAGGGCTTGTCTTGTCTGACCTTCAAGAGAACCTTTGGAAGGAGAGGCAGAAGCGGAAAGGCATAGACGTGAAGATTGCTCCAACTGAATGATAGAGCATCCACTTTCCAAGCTGTGGGATGAAACATCTTTGTGCAAAACTTCGGCACCTGGAAATTTAGTGGAGAAGCGAACAGATCTATGTCTGGAGTCCCCCATATCATTGTCAACTGTCGAAATACATGAGGATCCAATTTCCACTCGTGGGGATCCACTATTCGTCTGCTCAAAACATCTGCTAAGGAGTTCTGTGCTCCTGGCAGAAACCTTGCTTGAAGAGTGAGTTGCAACTGAGAGCAGTCTCCCACAAAATCATAGCTTGCCTGCAAAGAGGGTACGAATGGGTTCCCCCTTGCTTGTTGATGTACCACATGACAGTAGTGTTGTCTGTTTGAATCAACACCTGCCCTGGGAGAAGGAAATCCTTGAAAGCCATCAATGCAAACTGGACTGCTAACATTTCCTTCAGGTTGATATGTAAATGTTGAAGTCTAGCAGGCCACGTGTTTTGAACCCATTTTCCATTGAGGTGTTCTCCCCAAGCCTTGTCCGAGGCATCCGTCGTTAAAATCTGACTCGCCTCTGGTCGGGTCACAGAGAGTCCCTTGTTTAGGTGACATTCCTGAGCCCACCACAAAAATTCCTTTTGAATGCAAGGTATTATCTGAATAACAGTGTCCAGATCTTGGCAGTGTTGCGTCCAAACATTTTTGAGATACCATTGTAGCTTCCTCATATGCAGTTTGGCATTGGGAAGCACCAGAATACAAGATGCCATGAACCCCAAGGCTTGAAGGACTGTCCTTGCAGTCAGCCTGGACCGTAGAGACAGTTGATGGAAGTAAAGTGAAAGATTCTTTTGCTTGTCCGGGGTCAAAAAAGCCATCTGAGAAGCTGTATTCAGTCTCACACCCAGAAAGCACATTTCCTGAGAGGGTACTAGACTGGACTTTGTTTCGTTCACAGAATACCCTAGGCATCTTAACACTGTCATAACATACTGTAGATGGTGAAAAAGCTTGTGCTTGTCTTGAGCAAGAATCAGGCAATCGTCCAAATAAGGATAAATTTGTATTCCTCTTAACCTGAAGAAGGCTCTCACTGGAGCCAGAACTTTTGTGAATACCCTGGGTGCAGTAGATAAGCCAAAGGGCAATGCAGAGAACTGATAATGTAAAGTCCCAGCCCGAAAACGCAGGAATCTCTTGCAACTGGGCCTGATAGGAACATGAAGATAAGCCTCTTTGAGATCCAGAGTTACCATCCAGTGATCTTTGCCCAACAGAGGCAGAAGTTGTTGTAACGTCAACATTTTGAATTTTGGAATGTCCAGATATGTGTTGAGGATAGATAGATCCAAAATCGGCCTCCAAGTGTTTCCTTTCTTTGGTACAAGAAATAGGCGAGAGTAAAATCCGAGGCCCACTTCTGACAGAGGAACCTGCTGTATAGCCCCCATTTGAAGAAGTAAAGAAATCTGTTTGTGAGCCTCCACCCTTTGCTGAGGAGGAACGTCTGGCATGCCTTTGAAGGGAGGCAACGTGTGGAAATAAAACTTGTAGCCTCGGTCTATAATGTCCAACACCCATTTGTCCTGGGTGACTAGAAACCAATTTTGCTTGAAGAGTGCCAACTTTCCTCCCAAAGGAGCTGCCAGACAGGAAGGATCTGGCAGCTGGAAATGCAGGTCATTGTGCCTGTTTACGAAAGGACTGGCCCCTGCCCTCACCTGTAGATTGTGCTGGTGAACTCCACGGTCTAGACCTGAAAGAACTCTGAGCTCTGCCCCTACCACGTCTAGATCTACCCCTAGACTGCATATCAGAAGAAGGGTAAGTCCAACCCTTAGCAGGCCAGTTCCTGCTAAACTTAGGGGGCTGCACCTGCAAAAATCTTTAACAGTCTGCATAGACTTAGCCTTGTCTTCCATTTTCTTCAAGACAGACTCCACAGGAGAACCAAACAAAACTTCAGACTGCAAAGGAGTATCTAAAATCCTAGCTTTAACATGCTCTGACAAATTCTGATCCTTAAGCCAGGAGTGCCTGCGAATAACTGAACCAGTGGCAGCCACCCTGGAAGAAGCCTGTAAAGCATCAAAACCACACTGCAAAGCATGCTTATCCACCTGATCAGAGGCATGTACCAAATCCTGTAATTCCTTACACTATATGCCCTCTGCCAAAGCATCCACTTTAGATTTTAACTGAGTAAGGAGAAAATTCTGGTACTTCAACATATGAAACTGGCAATTCAAAGCCCTCATTGCTAAAGTGGAAGAGGTATACACTTTCTTACCCCACCTATCCAAAGCTCTAGCATCCTTATCCATAGGAACTGGATTCTTTACAACAGAAGCCCTGACACCCTTAGGTCCCTGGCTAATAGTTTCTGGGTCGGCCCTAGGACTCTTATACAGATATTTATGAGCCTCAGGCACCCTGTAATACCTATCCGGCTTAACTGGAGCAGGAGGCAAAGAGTCTGGATTAAGAGAAGCCTCAGAGAAAACGTCTTGAACAACATCCAAAACAGGAGGTATAGCCAAAGGCCTATGTTGTGGTAAAAACAAAAATTCCCTAAGCCTCTTCCGGGAATCTGAGTAATCCTGACCTTCCCATTTAAAATACTCCCTCATAGAATGCAGGGTTTCTGAAAAAGAAAAATCCTCTGGAGGAGAAGCAGAAGGAGTGGAATCCTCTGCGTCAGAATCAGAATAAGGAGGGAAATCCTGAATGTCTTCAGCCGAAGACTCTGAGTAATCCGAAGCCTGTTCCAAACTTTCTATTTCTGGCTCCACCCTAGGCCTCTTATCAGGAGGGGGCATAGAACCCCTGATTAAAGTAATTAAATCTTCTGCCATTTTAAGCATGTGTTTTTTAGGCACAGAACCTGCAGAACCAGGACTGACACCTGTGGCAGGCAAACCAGGCCTGCCTTTGGAAGGAACCTTAGAGACAGAAGGAGAAGGCCTAACCACCTTAGGTAAAGAAGGGAGAACAACAACCTGAGAGGCCCCCTCAGCCTGACCTGACTCCTGAGAGGCCACATCTTGCAAAACCAACGTCTCCCCCTGAGACTCAGTTGAAACCTCGGCCGGTTCAACCGAATCCACCATGGTGTCTAAAGAACCAGCGTCCGGAACGGACGATTCATCCTGCTTGGACTTCAAAGATTTATCTTTGCGCTTCTTCGCGGTAGCGGGAGTCGGAGGATCCGACGGCATATTGTAATTACACCGCTTACCGAAGACAAGCCTAGCACAATCTAACCGACGTTTAATGGTGCGCTTATTAAATCTAGCACAAAAGCGACACCCTACTACGTCGTGCTCAGGTCCCAAACAAGGAATACAAAGAGAGTGGTAATCCCTATGCGGTATCTGTTTCCCACAAGAAATACAATTATTCACTTTTTCTGACATCCGGAAATAACTGAGGCAAGAAAAAACAAAAATATTCCCCAACGGGGTACTTAGCCCAACTTGGTTTCGGTCTGAAACTCAGAATACGAAAATTTCAGAACGCCGAACGGCACTTGCAAACGCTGCTTCTGCTTTGGACCATGCGGCAAAAAAGACTGGGGAAATGACGTCGGTCATGCGCTTTAATACCTTGACGCTCTGACGTCAGATCTGAGCGCCCATCACCGACATCAGCCCAATACTTTGGTATTCGGGCCGACCGAGGACAGCGGACTACCCATAAGTTATGACTGCAGCAATGTGAGATGAAGAACATCACCAGTACTATGCAAAGCATTACACCACTCTACTCACAGTCTGCCTGTATGTCCTGATCCTCCTACATATATGTGGCGGCCCTGAGCGTGCAGGTTCTCCTGTAAGAGGTATTGCTACCTGCTATCTGTAACACTGATGCCCACACACAGGAAGGATGTCTATCACACAGGGAATGTACAGGGAATATGCCCACATGATGTATGGATTCATAGTGGGTGGTTGCCATGACAGTGGTAATTGGAAGTACTACACATGTGTACTCAGATACATCTATGGCTATCTGGATAAGTACATGTCCATATAATCCCACCATATGTCCTGGACATGGAGTGTAGCCCTACCCCAGCTCCTATAGTCCCAATGTCATACAGCTGGGGGATGCCTGGTATGTATAGTTGGTATATTAATAGACATTTGCTACTATCATTGGGATTGTTGTCACAGACATGGTGTGTGTGTGTGTGTGTGTGGAAGGTGACATCTGCTCATGACATATGGGCCATTGGCTACTGACAGACATCCTAAGGTTATCATGGCACAGTACCTGCATATATAGCAGGCTCGACAGCCATGTCACAGCACAGGGTAGGATACACCTGTGTGACAGTGCATAACCACAACCAATGTGAACACAGCCACAGATGGTACGCTAGCATAATAGTACAGTATATGGACTATCTGTCCTACACCATCCTCATATGTGCCACTCACAGAATGACCCTACATATACTGGGCTGCTACACAGTCTGGTCTGATGGCTGTCTGTGGATTGGGACATGTGTGTGTATGGCCCTACAAACATGTAAGGTAAAATGGTACCATACAGTGGGGCAGCATGTAACATCAGATAGAAGGAAGGCTACAACAATGGCATCTAACACAGTCTGTACACAGACCATAGTACATATTAACAATACACACACTGCCGACATTCACCATCACTACACAGACCTCAGTACTGTACAAACATCCACAGAATATCCAGGTTATGGCATTAAATGTAACCCCTGCTGTACATGACATTGGTAGCACTCTGATATATCACTGGCTTGTTATCACATATGATGACACTATTTACGGTGTACAGCACATATGCACCACTTCATGCACGACATATGTACAAAGGTTGACAGAGGTGTGACTGACAGCACATACACAGGGCCAGTATAGACATGTTGCTGTGATACCCTCATTAATCTACCATTGTAACGGGGTTTGTTGCAACATATGTCCAATGAGGGATATGTAGTCAGTAACTGTCACAGCCTTCACCATCAACAGACTGCAATCCTCACACTACCTTCGGCATTCCACAGAAAGATGCATCGTGGCTAACACATGAAACCAAAGGCACAACACTGCCCAGTCTGCAGATGACCCTGCAGATGGGGATTCCTGATATACATGGAACTGACATGGCAGGTATTGCGTCATGTATGACAGGCATATCCAGACAAATACTGTTAATCCAACATTACTCCATATGCAGTATAGCAGCACTTACAGTCTGTAGTCAGGTCAAGCACATCCCCCTCCTGTTTCTTGCTCTCTTTCCACAGTGTATGCTGTTAGAGGTAAATCCCCAACCCATATGAAATGCTGTTTACCAAACGACAGTTCTAGCTCCTGCTCACAGTGACAGACAAGGGCCAACACCACCAGGATGTTCCCAGGAATTGGAGTGCGTTTCCATGCAATTGGCTATGGGAATGTTACCACACATGTTCCACATGCAATCGGCTAGGGAAGGGCTGCAATTCGTGCAGAGACCATCAGCTGATCATGAGCATCACTTAAAATACACATGCTGCTGCCTAAGCAATGCAGGTGTGGGCCTCCACATCTGCCAGAGAGGGAGTGGGGGAGGCAGACAGAGGCAAATACATGTCAGGGAGGGGTGGGATGGTAAAACTGACGCATGTTTATGTCACACACCTACCAGCACAGGGTATCAAATCCCCGAAAGCTATGTAGTGCTATCACAGTTCGATGCTGTTACTGGATGCGCCACATGGGTGATCTGGTGGGGAGCACTCAGAACATATATGTGATTATGAGTGACATCTGCAACAGGGTTATGGTAGATATAAAGTAGGTGGCATACACGTGCTTGTCTGCACGAACAGGTGCCAGTGTCAGCACAGGCACACTCACACAGGGACGCACACACATTAACACACTTGGCAGGGCCAGGAGTGCAAATTGTCACTAATGGGATTGCCACAACACATCAATGTACAGGGAACACATGCACCACACTGGTCATACGGAGGTTGTATGGGCAGTGAGTATGAGGGGGGTGTCAGACAACAGGTGGCATGCTTCACTGTGCCCTGTGGTGAGTAGTGCATGTGGATGTGGACATACGCACCATACAACACACACACAAACACAAAGGGTGCCAGTTCGGACATGCACGGGTGTGTGGTGGCCAACAGTGCCAGCAGGCTATACAAGGGTAGGTGATGGGTATACCTTGACATCAGGCCACATGACAATGGTCTGCATTGTGGCACAGACCTGTAGCTTCTGCATTTGCCCACACAGGTGGGTATTGCGTCTGTCATCCAGTCACCTGTGTGACTATTGTGTGTGGCCAATGCTGTGCATCACTTGTCATGTATGTGTTCCCTAGTCCATGACATGGATGGTGTCTGGGATGTGCACATCTCCCACATGCATGTACAGTGATATGTGGAACTGTACCTGGGGTGTCTGGCCCATGCTATGAACACAGCTAATCCTCAGATGTGCCAGTCTTGTCCACTTGTGGCAGGGACTGGTACTGGTTTGCATATTTATCCTGCACCTACATTGATAGTATGCTAACAGCATTTCCTGATGTCAGTGTCATCTGTCCATGTCAGTTGTGAGTCACATGTGAAGGCACACTGGGGTTGCTAACTGTGATTGGCTGGCCTTGATGTCACATGTATGGGTATGGCTTTGCACCCAGCCTCTCAGTTATTTACATCTGTTATCACTGTATGGTTGACATTGTGATATATAGTAGGGCCACCATAAATGAAATTAGCAAAATCCCTCCACATTGCCCACAGGTGTCACACACTCACAACCACCTCTGCACAGGATACAAGTTACAAACACACACACACACACACACCTGTCATGTCTGGGAGTAGAACCCCTACTTAACTAGTTTACCGCACTACAGCACTACGCAGTTATAATACGCGCCACGGATATTACTGAAGTACATCTTCCCCAAAGGTGTATTTCACAATTAATGACATCAGCAGGACTACCAAAGTAGGGCACTTGTAATGTATTGCTAGTGAGTAGCCTACAATGCATTGCTCCATACACAGACACTGAAACACAAACAAAACATCTGTAACTGGCATGGATGGAGATGGAACACTACCACCATTCTAAATCACACTACAGCAGTACGCAGTTACAGGATGCGCTACGGCGATTACTGGGCTATCACTTTCCCAGAGGTGTATTACTAGATGAGTGACATCAGCAGCCTTGCCAAAGTAGAGTATTTGTATTGTGTGAGTGCCTAAACAGCATTGCTCTCTACTCAGTCACACACACACACACACAAAGATTCACACACACACACACACACACACACACACACGGGTTCCTATGAGTTAATCGAAATGTCAAATCACCGACACTCACCTCTTCGACATCAAACCATCGACTTTCATATCATCGACAATTCCGGTAAGCGATCTTCCCCCTTACAGGACCCATGGTAGCACTTGTTTCTCTGGTACGACATAAATAACAACACTTTCAAGGTACATTATACGGAATCACGTAAACCCTACTCGTTGTAACACAGGAACAAGCGCTACCATGGGTCCTGTAAGGGGGAAGATCGCTTACCGGAATTGTCGATGATATGAAAGTCGATGGTTTGGTGTCGAAGAGGTGAGTGTCGGTAATTTGACATTTCGATGAACTCATAGGAACCCACACACACACACACACACACACACACACACACACATACACACACAGTTGGCAGGTCTTGGGTTCGAACAAGTACCTAATTAGTATATCACACTACAGCAGTACGCAGTTACAGAACACACTATGGCGATTACTGGGCTATCACTTTCCCAGAGGTGTATTACTAGGTGAGTGACATCAGCAGCCTTGCCAAAGTAGAGCATTTGTATTGTACGGTGTGTGAGTAGCCTACTCAGTCAGACACACACACACACACACACACACACACACACACACACACACACACACACACACACACACACACAGTTGCCAGGTCTGGGGTTCAAACACCTACCTAACTAGTATATCACACTACAGCAATATGCAGTTACAGAACGTGCTATGGCAATTACTGGGCTATCACTTTCCCAGAGGTGCATTACTAGGTGAGTGACATCAGCAGCCTTGCCAAAGTAGAGTACTTGTATTGTACGGAGTGTGAGCAGCCTAAAGAGCATTGCTCTCCACTCGGTCAGACACACACACACACACACACACACAGATTCACACACAAACAATCACAGTTGCCAGGTCTGGGGTTTGAACACCTACCTAACTAGTTTATCACACTACAGCAGTACGCAGTTACAGAACACGCTACGGTGATTACTGGGCTATCACTTTCCCAGAGGTGTACTTCTAGGTGAGTGACATCAGCAGCCTTGCCAAAGTTGAATATATGTATTGTACAGAGTGTGAGTAGCCTAACAAGCAATTCCCTCTACACATTCAGAGACACACAGGCACACACACAAACACACACTCACACAATTGAGAGGTCTGGGGTTAGTACTATTTATTACCTAACTACTCTGTCACTACAGCAGTACGCAGTTATGGGACGTGCCATACATATTACTGAGTTACAGCCCTCCCAAAGGTGTAATTCACATTGGATGACCTCAGCAGGCTTGTCATACTACTGCTATGGGGAGGGCAGTGTGTGCATGGGTCGTACCCCATTCATGTAGGGGTTGACATGCCGCATGTGGGTACACATGGGGTCATATGTCACAGGTGGATGTATAGAGCTACTAGATGGCTACTTCCTTATACAGTCTTGTTGCAAAGCTGGCATGTGCACCACATAGTCAGTCATGCTGACAGGTACTGGTGGCTAGTATCCGCAGTGGGTTACATCCACACCTCATGTGTTGGGAGCCCTTTGGCCGTGTGCCGGTTGGGACAAGCCCGCATGGCTCCTTGTCACGGTCACCCTCTTCCACACATCTATGCCCATGTACCTGTGGCTTATTATAGTGTGTTGTCCTTACATATTTGTCTATATTCCTATCCACTGTGTGTGCAAGGCAGGAGTGGTGCATACTGACATATGTCAGCACTGAGAACTTCAACATCCAGATATGTATGGTCCACTGATGTTTGCAGACATGGCCTTCATGTGTTTAAGTGTGTGAGCATGCCCAGTATAACCACTCAGTATGTTGTTGACTGACATTGCCTTCATTCCTCTAAGTGTGAGAGCATGCCCAGTATGGCCATCTGTGTTGCATGTGTGGATCACGTCCAGGTAGTTTGTACTGTGGTGCTGACCTTTGTGTTGCACACCAACAGGTAGCATGCTGTGTCTGCAGGGTATCCATCGGTCATTTGCCATCGACTGTTGCTACATTTCTGCATAGCGGGAGGGGGACACCTGACTGTTTCTACTGTTCTACACAGGAGTGGGGGGCACACCTGACTGTTACTCTAAGTGTACGTTGGATTGGGGGGCGCACCTGACACTTGTACAAATTTGCTAGGACTGTACTGGTATGTCAGGAACTCCATTTCAGTCTGTAGTCTTACCTATCCTGCTGTCTAGAGGCTTACCAGTGTACTACAGATCCTAGCTTTGTTTGCCTACATATTAGTTTCTGACTTCCTAGCCTTCACAACTTACATCCAACTGCCTGGCCTGCTGCAGTCTGTCTGTGTAGGCCTGGGGGAGGGGTTACCCATAGGGCACATTCAGAGGCCACAGTACAGCATTTGTTTGTGTTAGTCTTCACCTGTCCTACTGGCTGAGACTGTTGTTGGATATGTGATCATTCCTGACTGGCATGTGTGGCTCTTATGGACACCCATGTCACTCGGGCCATTTCTTGCAGTGGGTTTTGTCACCCTGTGTAGTACTGGCTACTATGGTGACTTCAGTATGTGCTACAGATCTCATGATGCCACTATGGGTGTCTACAGTCTGCTGCCTTGACATCCAGCCACCCAATTCCCTTGCATGTTCACATCCATACCATGGCTACAGGTAAAAACACATTCTACTCCATTTGGCAATTGGTAGGTTGATTGACTTACCTTGAGGGTGTGCCAGACTTGAGGTTGGTGCTGGAGGGCTGCCTATGTTGGATGCACATAGTACACTCCCTATACATGGTTGGGCACAGGTAGTGTCATGATTGGCATCCCTTTTACTGTCTGTGCGAGTCAGAGAGAGGTGTCATTCCCTGGGCCCCTACTGTGTCAGTGGATATGCTATGCGTTGCTTCTTTGCCAAGGCCAGGGCATACTGGGCATGCCCCTTCTGCCTACTGGGGCACGCTCAGGTTGTTCCTACTCCAAGTCACTCTGTACCTGTACAGGCCTTGGCATTGGTGAGGGGCTGTGTGGCCCTGCCCCATGCTGTTCCTGCTGCATCTGTTTCTGCAGGATCATATTGTGTAGCATAGCACATACCATAACAATTTGGGTACATGTATCTGGTGAATACTGCAGGGCTCCACCGGATGTGTCCAGACACTGGAGCCGTGATCTGAGCATCCCAAACATATGCTCTATTATATGTCTGGCCTATGCTTGTTCCTTATTATGGCGTTGTTGTTTAGGTGTGTGTGCGTTTCTGATGGGTGTCATCAGCCACGGCTCCAATGGGTACCCAGCATCCCACACCAGGTGACCGTAGGGGATGTCCACATCGGCAAATCTGTGGTACAGCTGCATCAGTTGCCATATGTGTGAATTGTCATAGCTTCCAGGGCAGTCAGCACACACATTCAGTATAATGTCTTGGGCATCACATACAACCTGGCAGTTGATGGAGGGGATGCCCCTGCGGTTGATGTAGGCCCTACCCTGCTCACTGGGTAGTGCTTTGATGTGTATGTGCGTGCAGTCTATAGCATCCACTACCCCAAGGTAGTTAGCTATTTGGTGGAAGAGACGAATATTGTGGGACAACACCTCACGTGTGTTGAGGAAATATACGTGCTCACTGGCATGTGCTGACATGGCATCCAGGAACTGGTGGAATACTCTGGATGCTGATGCCTGTGAGATGCCCATGTTATCCCCAGTTGTGGTTTGGGAGGTACCTGTGGCTAGTATACCTAGGCATACCTTGGTATCCACTGGGATGGGTTCTCCTCGGCCAGTGTGGTGTATCAGGTGTGGCCTGCACAGCTCAATGACTTGCTGTAGGAGGTCTCTGTCCACCCTATAGTGCTCCACTATCTCCAGCTCATGTAGCCCATGGTAGGTTACCCTGGGTCTGTATATTCTTCTCTGTCTCCTCACTGTGGGTTGTTCAGCAGCACTGACATCCTCACCACCCTCAGTCTCTTGCACATGTTGTCCTATGTTGTCTACTGCAGCCCTTCTCATTTTGTAGGTTTGTTTTTAAAATTTCCCAGCTTGTATACACCGGTGGTGTAGAGTGTGGAAAAACCAGGGGGGTAGGTGTTTGCTTGGTTTATAGTGGTGTTCTGGGCTGGGCTGGTCTGCTGCCTGTGTAATTAGCTGATTCTGATACATTTTACCTGGCAGCTCAGCTAGTTCCTACTGCTGTTTTGCCTTCCCATTGTCTCCCTGTTTAAGCCTGTGTGCACGCCACACAGACAGAGTGCTCATATGTGTACAGAGCTGATATTTCCTGGTTTAACTTCCTATTTCTTCCTGTGAAACCAGGTGCGCAGTGCACACACACACGCTTACACTTTGTAAAGAGTACTAGGCAGGTTTAAACACACCCCTAGCTTAAAGAGTGCTAGGCAGGTTTAAACACACCCCTAGCTTAGCTGTGCTAAACTAGGAGCAATCCCGAGGCACAGGTCTCCAATTCACTTACAGTATTGCCTGACACACACCCCCATGATGTCACCTATATCCTAGTCTTGCACCCAGCTAATTATACTCTTACACTCTTGAGACCTGACGCACACCCTGGGAAAATCTGGGATTCACTAACCTTTCCTTCATTTGCATAGGATTGCCTGCTAATGCATAGTTACATGTCTCACACTGAGCCTCTCCCCTTAGCAACCATTATTCACTAGCCAGGTTGTCTTCTGCCTGTCATTGACTTGCATGGCAGAATACTGATTTTTGTTAGAATGCTTATTTTAGGTTTATTTTATTATTTTCCCCCCGATCCCATTTGCGTGCCGCTGCCCCATGCTTAAACAGGCGAGATCAGCGAAAAAAAAATAAAAGTTGTTTATTTTTTTGTTAACAATTTGCAATGCCAATGGCCTTCTACTTGGCCATTGGCATGCTTCCTCAATGATATGCAGCCTTTATTTGGAGCTGTCATAGCTCCGTTTTGTAGATTGCGGAAATTTCTGCACACTGCACTCGTCCAGCTGCCAGCTTCCTGGATCACATATTACCCTCAATTGCATGGTTTTCACCTGCAAATTAGGATAATTTGCATATGGGAGCTCAGTCCGTGCAGGATTAGTCTAAGAGCTTGTGTGCACGTCCCGGGAGCTCGTTCCTGGATCGCACATCGGCCATATTGCCGAAAATAGCTCTTAGACTAATCCTGCACGCTCTACCAAGCTTTGTAAATCTGGGGGATTTTCTTCACATTTTTCTTGATCTTGACTCACTACGCTTAATTTGTTTGTCCAACTTGTTTATTTCAGTTTTCAAAGTTGCAGTTCGACCTCTCTTCCATTTCTTTTATTTTTTTGTCCCTCATTTTAATCAGGTATCATGTTCTTATGGAAATATTATCCCCTGACGTATGTCTAGATCCTGACATTAAACATTTTTTTGATATTTTTGCACTCTATCATTTTTCTTTCAAAACTTTCCACTTTCCATCTGCAGTTTTTCCACTGAACACATCAGTCCAGTTAGTTTTACATAGTGAGTGTTCTGCTTCCATACAATTAATCCTTTTTGCATTGGTTTAGATTTCAGTTTGGTAGAATTATCTAACAACAAATGCACATCAACAGTGGTAAAACTTGACTTGAAGTAACAGTAATTTCTTTAAGAACACAAAAAATGTCTAGTATGTTCCTTTCCCTGGTAGTGTTTTTTACAATCTGAAGCAACTTGTTCCTGAACATACATTGTGACGAATTTCCTTACTAATGCTGTTGAATCAATATTATTCCAGTTTGTTTCTGGTAAGTCCACAGCTAATATTATTCTTCCCTCCTGTGTTTCATACAAGAAATGTATGAATTCCTGTAGGTCATCAGCACATGACTTTGGGAGTCTGTACACTCCAACAATTGTTATATGTTCCATGGTTGTCTTTATTGTCACAGTTACGCAGTCTATAGTATTGGTGTCATCAGTGAACATGTAATAATCACAGGTCTCATAACTATCTTTAATCCCTATCGTAACATCTCCACCTGATTTTTTTGTTAGAATGTCTGTTACAACAAAAACATTTAAACCATGAAAGAACTGGTTTCCAGTCATTGTTCTTTAACTATGTTTCACAAAGAATAACAACATCAGTCCTGTGGAAACACAGCAGATTTTCCAATAAAAAATATTATTAAAACACCTAGCATTAACAACCAACAAAGATGCATCAAACGTTGCCATCTGTGAACTGTTAAATTACTGTATCCATTGGAAAGTCATCTATCACAGGGAACTACCATACTGACAATACTCCTCTAAGAGCTGACCACTTGACCCAGTTGTTTGGGATCTGGAAACTTACATAGACAGTGACTCAATGTTTGACAAAGATGTGTTTACTGTTGTAAGAAAGTCCTTCTATATCGAACAGCTTATAAACAAATTGTGTCTAGATTTAGGGATGTCACTCTTCCCCTTTACTCATCCCACATTAGGCCAATCTTTGAATATAGTGACCCCTTTGGTATGCATCTACCGAAACACAAGCAACAATTGGAATGCCCACAGAGAGACCTTACTAAAAGGATACAAGGCCTAAACAACATGTCCTGCATAGGCCAACTCAAAGCCCTGTCACTTTACTCGGTATTCTACAGCCTGCTAAGTAGTGACCTGTGTCTGGCATACAAGGTGCCCTCTGACCCATTACTCAGTCTAGGAATCTAAACCTCTACTGCAACATTGACAGAATTGTTTGGAGGGGCAGGTATATATCGTAGTGGATACTGCTAGTCTGGAACAGACATAAAACAAAGTTCATCTCTGTACACATGTCCTACATGGGTCAAGTGAAAGCCCTGTCACTATACTTGATATCCTACAGACTGCTAAGAGGTGACCTATGTCTGGCATCCCCCAACTCATTAATAATGGATTTCTGCATATCAACAAGTCAAATGTCATCAGAAATAATTGGTCTAGGGATCTAAACCTCTTCTGCAACATTGGCAGAACGGTTTGGAGGGACAGGTATATCTCACAGAGGATACTGCTACTCTGGAACAGACTCACCATCCACGTAAAACAAAATTCAGCCCTGTCCACATTCAGGTGAAACTTGGATCTATGGATGAGAAACAGAAAATTTACCGGAGGGCTGCCCCCTCTACCACTAATGGACAGATTCAGCTCCTAAATGTTTTACCTCAAGCATGGGTCACCTCAAGTTATCTTTGGTATGTTCCCAGTTATTCTCATTAAGGGTAAGACCGGACTAACTAGTCAAGAGGAGAAGGTCAACATCTGCAACTCACTACATAGAACACAAAGTCCTCCAAAACACCAGCCATATACCCACCTCCGCGGAGGTTCCAAATAAAGATTTACCCAAACGACAGAGACCCCCCAAGACAGAAATGCACTCGACCACCACACCAACCCCAGAACAAACCAATCACCTTCACAGTGTGCCCCTCAACTCAAGCCCTTAAGGCAAAACACTTTGCCAAATGTACTAATCAAAAGGGACTCAATTGTGAGGCATACTACTGTCCTACTCACTAGGCTGAATAAGGAGAAGGTGACAGTCAGTTGTCTATCAGGTGCCACTATCCGCCACATAACACAAGCAATCAGGTCACTCCACAGCAAGTACAAATATGACTCAGTCACTGTCCATGTGGGTGTGAAGGACCTAAGACGTACCTCCCTGGACTACATGAAAAGAGATGTGATGAAACTTTTAGATTATGTGGCTCAGGCAGGTATGACGCTAGCCCTGAGCAGTATTCTACCATCACCCAGAATGATTGACTTCAACAATTGGCTAAGTTTCTCATGTCATTCTAAGGGGATCCAGTATCCATCTGCCTGGGATGACATGATCGACAGACCTCGATGCTTTGCCAGAGGCGGCCTGCATCTGTCACCACTGGTATTCCAGGTACTGGCTAAGGCTCTTACCACCCTTATAGTCCCTTTTTTAGGCAGTGTTCCAAAGACCAGAAATCCACCATAACCGCTACAAACAAATGCAATACGAGGGTCATGCTACTCAATGCTAGAAGTCTAAGTCTCAAGATGTACTCGTTCGAAGCTCTCCTGAAAATGGAGAATGCTGACATCTGAGCTGTAATTGAGACCTGGTTTAAGGAGGCAGAAAACACCCCTGCGCTCCCAGGCTACAACTCATTCCATACCGTTTGACCCCAGAATACAGCTGAAAGCTCCAAAGATGGTGGTGTCTCCATATTCCTAAAGGATACACACACCTCTAGACTGGTGGCCCAGCATAATGCATCCGAGATACCTCAGGTACCACTAACACTGGGTAAGACGTGATACAAGTCATAGTTTGCTACAGAACCCCAAACATGCCCCTAGACTCTCACTCCAACTTCCTAAGCACCCTGGAATCTATCATGGTCCAACCCAATACTCTCATACTGGGTGAATTCAACTACCCCTCCATCAACTGGGAAAACTATCCAAGTACCAATGTACAGGCCCAACACTTTCTGGAATTTATCAGTTCCAATGCCCTGGACCAGCTTATTCTAACCCCCACTAGAGGAAGCAACATCCTCGACATGGTTATCACCAACACTGGAGACCGTTACTCCACATCTATAGTCAATTCCTCCCTGGTTAAATCTGACCACAGACTGATCACCATGGAAATCTCCATCTCACCCGCTAAGGTGACCACCCTGAAAAACTTCTCTAAAGCCGACTCTGGGCTCCTAAAAACAGGGGTGGCTAACTTCTCGGCACCCATACCAATGGAAATTGCTGTATGACTGCCAAATCATACACCAATGCACTATACGAGCATGCATACAAATGCATGGAACTTTCCATACCAAATAGAACTAAGATGCTCTAATCCAAAAAAACGAAGCCAATCTGGTGGTCCCCAGCCATCAATAGACTCTACAACAGAAGGAAGAAACTGTTGCAGAAGAAAATGAAGTCGCAAGGGTGGTAAACCTCCATTATCAGTCTCAACAAAAATCTGAGATCCCTTTTCAAACCCTCTAAAGCCTGAAGTCAGTATTGTGGCTGGCACCAAAAACAACCACAAAGCCTTCTACAGCTTTATCAAAAACTTCAAAGGCAATATCCAGATTTGCTCTGAGTTATTGCACAATGGCACCTCCTATACTGAGCCAACAGATATAGCCAACATACTGGCACACAGATTTAGTGCCAACTTTACCCCCCCAAGGGCCCTATCACAATACCAAAAGAAAGTCTGGTACCCACCATTTCTGCAGCACAGGTAAAAGCTGCATTGTCCAAAGCCAAGAATACAGCATCCATGGGACCTGATAATATCCCTGGCTGCGTCCTACATGAGCTACAAAATGAACTGGCACCACATCTGTGTGCCCTGTTCAATCACAGCCTTACCTCAGGCTATGTCCCCAACAAATAGTGCACTGCTACAGTCATCCCGCTCCATAAAGGGGGAGCAACTACAGACCCTGGGAACTATTGCCTCATTAGTTTGATGAGTCTTGTATGCAAAGTTATGGAGTGCATCATTATGGACCTGCTTAACAAAAATATAGGCAATTTCCATACTCTTGACCCCATGCAGTTTGGCTTTGTCAAGGGGAGATCCTGCCTGCTGAACCTGGTTGACTTCTTCGAGGCAGTCACCAAGGCTGTAGATGAGGGTAAGGCAGTGCATACAGCCTACCTCGACCTGGCCAAGGCCTTTTATACCATTCCCCACTCATGTATCATTGATAAACTCACCAAACTAGGCATCAATCATTACATCACTAGGTGGCTTGCAAACTGGCTCACAGGCAGAAAGTTGCAGATTCCAAGTCAGACTGTCGAACAGTCACAAGTAGAGTCCCACAGGGCTCGGTCCTGGGCCCTCTCCTGTTTGGCATCTACTTCTCAGAAGTCCAGGCCAACACAGAAGGACTCTGGGTGATGAAGTTCACGGATTACTGCAAGCTAGGAGTCATTATCAACTTCCCAAGTGATGCAGACATCCTACAAAAGGGCCTCTCGGAGACCAATGACTGGTGTCAGAACCATGGCCTGAAGCTTAATGCCAAAAAATGTGTTATCATTCCCTTTGAAAAAAACTCACTTTTCATGAATTACCACATTGACAGGAGCTCAACTGAACACTGAAAGGGCCATAAGAGATCTGGGCACCCAGGTCGACAGCCACCTCACCCTTGACCACCACAATGCCACTGTGGTCAGAAAGTCCTTCTATATGGCACATCTTATAACCAAAGGTTTCACATCCAGGAAGGAAAAAGGTCATCATGCCTCTCTACTCATCCCTCATTAGACCAATCATTGAATATAATGCCCTGTTTGGCATGTACCTAACCAAGCATAACAGCTGGAGAGGCCACAAAAGTACCTCACAAAAAGGAACCTAGGCCTTAAATACATGTCCTACATGAACAGACTCAAAAAACTTCAGCTGTTCTCAGTATCTTATCACCTATTTAGAGGTGATCTCCACTTGACTTACAAAGACATGTCTGACCCAGCCTTACATGAAATGCTACACCTAAAGAAATCCCAATTCACCCCCCCCCCCCGGGCCCCTCACGCCCCAGAGATCACAACCTCATTACCACAGTTAACAGAGCATGCTAGAGGGACAGGTTCATCTCCCAAAGACTGCCCGTACTCTAGAATAAGCTTCCCATTCATGTCAAGAAGAGCACCTCGCAGGCCCTCTTCAAGAGTCTTGATGAAAGGACGGGTAACAGAAAGTTCACTCCAGGGATCATTCCAGCTGCCCTACTGGATAGGGGCACTGTGAACTAACATTTGGTGGCACGGTGCCTGGGCAATTTTTTTGGGGGCTAGGCTTGTTAAAGGCTCCAGGGCCATTAGCCTAGTACATACCTATGAACCTATGGGCTGGGCAAGGCCAATCTATAACCAAATGGGATAGCCTATTTCAAGCATAAAAAGGGAAATTGGCTAGGCTTAAAATGGTACGCAAGAGCAGACAGCCTAGTACTTACCTATAAACCTATATAAACTGTATGCTATGTTGTAAAGCAGTTTTCTGTAGTAAGTATTCAGGGCTGTTTTTAATTGTGTGGGTGAGGGTGAGGCTTTTCAGTGATTGTTGTATGTAATAAAGATATTAAAGTAAACAAGGTAAGGAATACAGGCCTTGCAATTTAAAAAGAGAAGAAAGGCTGGAGAAAAGCAAGTTTAAGTTAATATGCTGTAATCTTGGGGTGCTGGGGTTGTGGGGGGTGTAAATTGCACTGATTACATTATATGTAGTGTTGAGATGTGATTATACTCCATGAAGAGTTGAGATGCCTTCTTTTAACTTTGCATAGGTGACTATGTGGATTAATTTCCTTAGCTTAATCTAAAAACAAGTGTTTTCTGTAAGCAAGTAGGCTTGAAAAATAAGAAAAAATGATGACTGGAACAAGAAGGGCTAAATTTCTTGCATATGCAATTATGATAGCTTGTTTTTTTTCCTTTAGCAAATGTCCAGTTGGAGTCAAGTGCACAGCTGAAGGCAGTTGCACATTCTGTTCGGCTCTGAGTTAATTTAACAAAGACTCCTGCATGAACCTGCAGAGTTGTTAGCTGTGTATTTTTTTTTCTTCTCATTTCTGACTATATTTCCAAGGCAGGTACAAGTAATTAACCCTGAGAGTTTTGAGCATTGTTTCCTGAATGAAATGCATAAGTTAAAGGTACAAGGGCAGTTCAGTAAAAAAAATAAAGTTTAAAATGACAAAGTGAATAAGAGATGGCAGCTTCACTAGCAGTCTTAACACTTCCACGCATTTAATGGAGCAGTGTATAATTTAGTTTTATTTAAATATAGCACTTTTTCTTAAGGCTAAAAGTTAATGTTTTCTAAAAGCATACAAGCGGTTTTCACACATGGGCGGGGAATACAGATAAGAAAAGAACAGACAGCAATTATGTAACATGCGCTTTAGCATGAGTAACTTTAATTTCAGGTTAGGTATTGCCTGTGGGTGCAGCTGTCAATATGGGGCAACTGTTCCTATCTAGAGGGTTAAACTTCATTTTTTGAAGATGAGGATAGTTTTGTGTGTTTGTTCTAAGTCAATAGGTTACGGGGTGTTCTGAAAATATACTTAATTCTTTGTTAGACAGTTTTCATTAAAACAAAAAGTTGGGGATTGATATCAGAGTACAGACAAAGAGAAAGAGATAAGGGAATCCTAAATAAAGACCCACTCTGGTAGAGTTTTTAATCTAATCTAGAACAGAAGCTGCTGTCAAAAAGAGATAATTAGTAGGGCATACAACATCTTGCATGCTAACTATAAAAATCAATCAAAGGAGGTAGAAAAGATTGGGAAGAGAGACTGGATAAGCAATGTACAAGGGAACAATGGGAGATCATATGTATGGCTCCCAAGTATACAACAAAGTTCAGAAGGCTTAGGATTCTTGCTTGGAAGTGTTTGCATAGATATGCTTGCACTCTAAGCAGACTCCCAAAGAATATTTCCACAGGTGGATAGCAAATGTTGGAAGTATGATGGGGAAGAAAGAGGTAACTGGGAACTTATGTTTTGGGAGTGTAATGAGTTGACAGATTTAAAAAATTCTCTACAAAGTACTCTGTCGGAAATATTAGGTGAGTAAATGCGTGTAATTAAGAAAATTATTCTTTTGAACTAGGATATGGGATCTGAACAGCCTAAACATAATAAGGCCTTGTTAAGTTTAATTCTGCTGACTGCCAAAAAAAAATTACTAGAAAATGGAAATCTAAGTCTAAACCAACTGTATTTGAAATACTGAATACTGTAGAGATAAAAGAAATTGAAATGGGATCTTTAAAAAGGGAATGATCAAAATGCATACAAGTAAAATGAAGTTATGAGAATACATTAAGAACAATGTTCTGGAGAACAAGTGAGGTTTAAGGGAAGGCAGAAATTGAGCAATTTACATAATGCTGGACTGATAAAAGTTATAAAAAAGAACGTATAATGTATGTAATTGGAAGTGACGTATAATGTATGTAATTGGAAACATGTTAATATGGTTTGTTTACTTTTATATTAATGTATATTTATGCCTTACATTGATAATTTAATAAAGGTGTTAAAATGTATACACTAATGAAAAACAAATATGAAACAATTTAACAGACAGTTCATTATCTGAGCACAATAATGCCCTCCAGTTAGGACATTACATGGGAAATAATGGGCCTTCCAGAAATGTAAAGACTCAGCACACCTGAATAGTCCATTATTTTACCAATAATGCCCACCCTGTTAGACATTATTGCTTGCTTAGGATCCTTTGCCATAGTAGGGTTACTTACGTTCAAATACTGTAAAGCCATAACTACTGCTTATTTGTGCCAGAGTTGCTTTTAGTTGAGAACTTTTTTTTGATATTTTGTGCTATAATAAAGAAAAATATGCTTCTGTTTTGAACATCTGCTTGTCACAGGCCTTAATACAGATTGTTTCTTGATTAGCTGTTAAGTTTAAGCATGTAGACTTGTACTGTACTGCACAGTACCCCATCTGGCTGGGATGTTCCGAGCTGCACATAACAGCAGACCAGACATGACCTGCTTTTACCAGCGGACCAGACTTGACGTGCTTTTACCAGATTTTATTTATTCATTTAAATTTGTTAAATTGATAAGGGCATCGATCCAATAACCATTTTCTGTGATGACACAGGCCCAACTTATGCACCCCACAGGAGGAACTAATTATTTTTAAATTGATATTCCCCTCTTTGGTCCACTACTTTCTATTTTTTAGACCTCACTTATGTTTTGCATCATTGCAAAAGGTTGCTGCAGATTACCTTACTGGACTCAGTGATGCACCCAGGTGCACACTGTTATTTTTTTTTTAATAACAGCTCTGCTTTGTTGCTTTCTGTTGGCTTTGTTTTCTTTGATTTGCCCTGCTGCACCACATATTTCTATGTGCACAACTATGCTAACCCAATCTACTCCATAGTTAATTAGTGCCTGTACTTCTCTCACTAATTCATGTCATATGAAATCTAGCCTTCAATTACATGTGCTTACAGAAGTAGAATGCATCCCTTATTTTTTTATTTATTTATTTTACATTTGTTAACCAGGGAAGTCTGACTGGACACAGGTCCATTTTCAGCGGAGGCCCGGGGTGAAAAGTTCCACATAACACTAAGAATGAATACATCGAAGAATACAAATAGGCATACATAAGCAAGCATTAACATTTTCTAGGTAGTTGCTCCACATAACACTAAGAATGAATACATCCAAGAATACAAATACGCATACATAAGCAAGCATTAACAATTTCTAGGTAGTTGCAATAGTGAATGATGCATGAAGAAAAGCTTGAGTTAACTTTTTTTTTTTTTTTACTAGAAGGTTGCTCTTTCTGTTCAGAACTTTTCATTAGTTAAACAGGTCGACTGGCACTGTAAAGGACTTATCACTGGAATCACTGGATCATGTTAGATCAATCGTTATCATTGGAATGGTTGGATCATGTTGTCCAAAGAACTGTGGCAACCTGTGCCTGTATGTCTGTGTCACAAAGTTGCTAGCTTTTTCGTCACCCCTGCCAGTAATTTGAGTCTTGAGAGTCACAGAAATTTTGCTATATTTTGTGGTATCCATACCTATAACACTTGTTGCTTCTCATACAGTACTGGGAACACTGTTCTGTTTGTTTTTGCTTTGACTTCGCTAGTCTTCCACACTACACTAAACTACCATTGCTATATCTTATAAATGTCCACTAAGCATCTAAACTATCACCACTGACAGCAGTAGTAGCTAAGCATGTAAATTACAACCACTGTATCATAGCTAACACACTACCTTGAATGTACTGTATTAATCACCCCCATCTGAATTCCAGACGCCATGGGACCACAGGCTGCCTGCACTCATTCTCTTGCCAGCCTACTTACAATTAGATCTGAGTCTGGTGAGGGGACTCCAAGGTAGAATCTAGTTGCTTCCTCTTGCACAGCCTCTTCCTAGAAGGACTTGAAGGGGACTTGTCTGAGCTATCCTGTGGTGAAGACATTCCAGACCTCAACAATTAGTGCCTAGAATGTCCTCAGTCCCTACTCAGCAAGATAGATGAATGATCTAAAAACTCTTCCTCAATGGTGTCTAGGAGCTGAACTGGTGGAAAATGTACCTGTTCATGGAAAAAGATTGAATCTGATCTCTTTTGCAATGATCATCTATAGTGCCTAAGACCAAAGCCACAGGCCAGCAGCAGCAAAGACACCAAAACCAAGGTCACCTGGGAGGAGTTTGGAAATGAAGGGTTTAAAGTTGACATCATCAACATTGAAACAAACCAGGAAGGATCAAGTCCGGAGTCAGCACTGGGAGTTTGGCACCAAGCCACTCATGCCTAGTGGGGGTCAGTGCCAAAAGCAACAGGACCAACATGACCACCGGTGCCAAGGGCAATGATGTTGAAGGAAGAGCCTCTTTTGGCACAGAGAACACTGGCGGGGGATCTTTTGTCCAGTTTCAAAGCTCCTAGTGCAGAAACTGGTCTTAGTGAAGTTGCTTCAGACTATTCTCTTTCTGTCCTAGCCACCAATGAGACCAAGAGAACAACAAACTGAAGTCTGGCCTTGACAAACACCAACATTATCTTGTCCCAGTACTATTGTGTGGGGTACTGAAGGAACCTAGAAGAATGAAAGGATGCAGCTGATACATGGTATAAAGAAAAGATGCAGGAACGTTCGTGCTCTAAGGAATAGCTCCCTGCTCTCCTCTTTGAAGTGGAGTCCTTGGTTCCTATTAACTGCTGCCAAGTGGAAAAACAGATCTGACTGGAGTCACTGTAGTGGAAGGTCCTTGTCTGGGTGAAGAAGTTACCAATTGCCATGGTACCTTTGCTGGACAATGCTTCTTCAGGATGGCAGTCAGAGTTCTTGATCCTTCTCTTCTCTTTTCTTTATTCCAGGCAATCTTGTTTGTCTTTGTCAGGAACTCTATCTTTTTCCTTCACTCTCTCTCTCTCTCTCTCTCTCTACTTGTCTTTCCCTTTTGTTTGACCTGACCTAAGAAGACCCTTAAGGACTAATTTATTATGTCAGTACATAATGGTCAAGAAGCTAAAGCTCTTGCACAGATGACAGTTGGACTGCAGATGCTCTATCCCAAAGCAAACAATGCATGTCTCATTTAGGTCTTGGGAATGGGTCTTGTGATCACATTGTCTGCACTTCTTTAAGCCAGTGGCTTTGGCATCCTTATACATGCAAAAAAGGTTGCAAACAATGACTAACAAAAATTCAAATAAACAGCTGTAAAATAGCACTATTCTACCTCAAAAAGTATTTATAAATGAAAGTCAGAAAGAAAGATTATTTTTGTTTTATACATTTTTCTACACAAGGGACAGGAAGGGAACAAGAGGGGGGATGTTTGGATAAACAGTGAGGAAAAAATATGTCAGGCATTTTGAAAAAGGTATCAAAGAAGCTCTTGCTGCTAAATAGTTTATAATTAGCAAGAATTACTAGAAAGTTCATGGCACAGGAGAGGAGATTGTGCTTGTAAGAGTTTGTTTTTGCACAGAATGGAAATTACGGAGCAGTCCATCAGTTCCAGTGTCTGGATAGGACCAGCATACATCTGACTACAGACTTGCATAAATAACTGCAAGATGCAAATAGTAATGTTACAAGAGACACGTTTAGACAGACATTAACATGTTAATTTAAGAAAAAAGGGATGCAGCATGGGTGGGGATAATCAGTAGAATATCAGGGCAAAGAAAATTAACAGAAGACCAAAGAGCATTGACATGCTATTTCCTAAAATATAGATGTAACAGAAATATCAGGGGAGCATGTTTATTTAATGATCAAGTATAGGCCTCACTTGATAACTGTGTCGGATCATGCCCCTATAAAATAAGGTTAATGATTTTGAGAAGTAAAAGAAAAAAACAGTCATTTTAATACAAATTTATTGAGGAAAAAAGATTTTAGGGACTGAGTAATACAAAAATGTCAAGATCAATTAGGAAGGATAGAAATACTCTAGAAAGGGTTACTTGTTCTGGAAAAATATGAAAATTTTAAAAATGTGGTAGCAATAATGGAGAAAGAGATATGTGAGAAAGGTAATCTAAACTACTTAGAAGGGCTGGCAAAGGTTAGGGAGCTGCAAAATCAGCAGGGGGGCTTTATGAAGCAAGAAGAGGAACAACTGCAAGCAGCTATGGAAAAATAAGTGTGAACATTTGGAACACATGTTTTTGACTCAAGAACAAAAGTGGGAGGAGTTCTTTCAGATGTACTTTCTCCCTTTTGTGTTTGCATTATACTTGGAGCCTTTGGAAAGGAAAATAAGAGGTTCACAAATTCAGGGTTACAGTTGGTATGGACATCAAGAGTAACTAGTTTAATTATTTATTATTTATTTTACATTTGTTGACTGGGTTTGTCCGACAGAGCTAAGTAGCCATTTTTCAGTGGAGGCCCGGGGAGAAAAGCTCTACATGTGCTTTAGATTATAATTTACAAAAATAAGTAAACAATCAACAATCAGTTTACAGAAAATATTCAAAGCAACATAAACATAAAAAACAAGTATTTACTACAGTAAATTAATCATTATGTCTGTGAGACTTAGACTCCTACATCATTCAGAAGGACTAACAACAGTTTTGTCACCAGATGTAAAATCTTACATTATGCAGATAAGAATTAGGTAATGTGCTTAGGATAGAGAAGTTAATGTGAGACAAGGTCTAGAGAGTTAGAGAAAGTTGCATAGATTGGGAGCAGATAGAGATGTGCAGTTAGGGTTGATAAACTGTTTAAGAGGGGTGGGTACAGAGGCAGGTCCGTTGGCTTAACAGGTACTCTTTAGTGGCTAGCTTGAATTGACTAAGTTGCTTGAGTGACCTGATCTCTAGCGGGAGTTTGTTCCATGCCTTGGAAGGATTACAGCTATAGAGAATACATCCTTTGTTAGTTTTAAGTTTGTGGATTTGTAGCAGATTTAGGTTAGAGCTCTGGAGGGATCTAGAAGGTGAATAGTGGGAGATGATGGTAGGACAGTAAGAAGGCTGACAAAGGGTGGAGTGGATGATCTGGAGTTGAGGGAGCAGAAGCTGGTGAGGTAGTTCAAGCCAATTAAGGTGTATTTGTGAGAGACAGTGATGTGACTTGAAAGTTTGATGTGCTGCAAATTTGGCTGTCTTATTGTAGGTAGATTCAAGTTTGGCAAGGAGCGCGGAGTTGAAGCAAGTAAGAATTTGAGAGGCATAAAACAGACTAGGCAGGTCGTAAGCATAAGAGAGAGTTACTTTAGCTTCACTGACGAGAAACTTTTTGTTGCGGTAGAGGAGCCCTAGTTTCTGATGAGTTTTCTTGATTCAGTTGTTAATGTGTAGATCGAATTTTAGTTGGTCATCAATGATGACACCAAGGAGTTTAGTGCTACTTTCCACCACAATGTGTGTGTTACTGAGGGACAGGATTGTGAAAGTGGATTTAATGTGGTTGCAGTTTTTAGGAAGAAAAAGCAGTAGCTTAGTTTTTTGGGGGGTTAAGTATAAGCTGGTTATCAGAGAGCCAATTTTCTACTGAGTTAAAGGAAGTTTGTGTTGTAGATATGAGTTTGGAGGGAGAGTCAGCAATAGTGATGACAGTAGAGCCATCAGCGTATTGGACCAGTGATGACTGAGGACAGGAAGAATAAAGATTAGCGAAGATGTTGAAAAGTAATGGACCAAGGATGGAACCCCGAGAGACACCCATTTTAACTGGGAGAGGAGGGGAGAGTGCAAATTCCCACTTCACTGCTTGAGATCGGTCAGTGAGGTAGCTGAAAAACCATGCAACAGTAGCAGGGGAAAAGTTAAGGCTGGTTAGTTTGTGCAGAAGGAGAGGGTGAGAGATGGTGTCAAAAGCTTTAGAGAGATCTAAGAATAGGCAGTAGACAAGTTTGTTGTTATCTCTGGCAAGGGCTATAGTATTAAGGGATTATAGTAGGGTATTAGTAGTACTATGCTTTGGTCTAAAGCCATGTTGAGTTGGTGTAAACAGATTTTCAGAGAGTAGGTAGTGCATAACTTGTTTATATATGCAATTTTCTAGAACTTTAGAGAGAGGAGAGAGGATGACAAGTGGTCTAAAATTAGTGATGTCTGAAGAGTTACCTCCTTTATGTATTGGTAGAGTGAAGAATTGTTTCCATATGGAAGGGACTTTGGACTCTGAAATGGAGCGCTTGATTAAGACAGACACAAGGAGAGCAAGAGAGTCAGCAGCTAACTGAAGGAAGAGGGAAGGAATGTTGTCAGTAGACGCTGAGCAAGGTTTGAGTTTAAAAAGCAGGGATTTGATATAGCTAGTGGGTACAGGTTTGAAGGAAAAAGAATTTGATGAGAGTATAGTGGGATTTGACAGAGAGTGGTTAAAACTACTATTAAAGGTAGATGAATTGGCACTGGGGTTAAATAGTTTGGATCTAGAGTCAATGAAATATTTGTTGAAGATGGAGACAGTATCTTTGGGAGTGTTATCAGGACAAGGATTGGGGCAGCAGGGACCATTAGGATGTAGTATGTGGTTTAAGGAGTCCCAAAATTTTGGGGGGTTAGATTTCAAGGCTGAGATGGATTATAGTAGAAGTCTCTTTTATCTTTATTAATACGCTTTTTGGTCTGATTTCTAAGGTCTTTGTAGGGAAGTTTATTTTGGTCCATGTTTTCCATGCTCTGTCTCTATTTTTCATTAAGATGCAAGTAGAATTTGATAGCCATGGAAACATATTAGATTTAATATGGACTGTGCGAAGTGGGGAAAGTGAGTCAAGAATACTGAGAAAAGTGAAGTTTGGTTTGTGTATGATATATTTGGCAAACCCATTGCAGGGATATCCCCAAGTTTTTTTTTCTGGGATATAAAATAACTGAAAATAAATCAAAAGGGAACATCAGTAAAATATGTGTGCACATGAGTTAACTTATTTATTTTTATTTTTATAGCTATATCTGTTTGCCAGGCTAGTGCACTGATGAATATTGACCAATATCAGGCTCAGCTTAGGTTAGTTCAACAGCACCTTTATTTATGGGGGCATGACAAAATGAAAATTACGCATAAGGGTTAAACAGGAATCAGTTTCAGCAGACAAAAGTACTTGAGAGAAAACAAAGCAGAACACAATTAAAAAAATCAGGGATTGGAAGACCATGATTACAAACCAGGACAGTGAAAAAGTTTTTGTTCCCCTGGTGTTATACACAGGTCAGGAGCATGTACATCCACATGAGGAGAAGGAGTTTATCCGAGAAGGGAAGAAGGCAAGGATTTGGTGGGACAAGTTAATCCCCCCGAAGAACAAAGAGGACTAAGACTGCCAGACTTGTGATATTTTAAGGATATACAGATGAGATTTATATAACAAAAGCTGAAGGTTACAGATCTAAATAGAAAATAATTATATTAAGTGGGGAAGGGGATACTAGAGATAAAGTCAGATAAGTCTTTGGAACACTAGCCCTTGAACAGACTGCCAACAAACATACAGAATAAGAAGTTATGTTCTTACCATCATGTTCCATCTGTGTTGTCAATCTTTAATTCATTCTTGATGGCTGGGTTTCAGCTCTGTCCTCAGAACCGATATGGCCAATATAACAAGCTCACACCAGCCAGAAACTCATGAGCTAAGGTTACCCTTCTCTTCCCCTCGCTTCAGACCAAGTTTGCCCGTAGAAATAAGAAAGCAGATACTTTGTCTGAGCAACTGCCCTATCACATAACCAGGACTAGTTCCATACCTCCAGGAGTCTTTGGAGGGGGTAAGAGGGTGGGATATCAAGACTGAATGAAGATCAACACAGATAGAACGTTATGATAAGAACATAACTTCTTTATCTAATATTGTCAATCTTCATTCATTCTTGATGATTGGGACAGAGTCCCTAGCTACTTTATGTCTTGGAAGGCCCCATGAAAGGATATTCCTGAGCACCACAGAGCCAAAGGATGCTCTTCACCCTGGAGACCATATCAAATTTGTATTGAGTGATAAAGGTATGAGAAGTAGCCCAATTCGCTGCTGCATAAATGTCATCCATAGAGACTCTTGAATGAAAGGCTACTGAAGTGGAAACTGACCTGGTGGAATGAGCCTTGACTTTAGCTGATAAACTCATGTAATTCTGTTGATAAACAAAGGTGATGCAGTCTCTCAACCATTTTGACAAAGTGACATTTGAAAATGGCCTGCCTAATTTAGGAGCTGAAAAATTGGTACGATTTTCTGAATGAATTAGTCCTGTCTAAGAAAAAACGTAACTGTCTATGTACATCTAACAAATGCAAACAATATTCTCCTTTATTTGAAAAGTTTGGGAAGAAAACTGGCAGGACAATGGAATGGTTAATACTTGAATCTGAGACAACTCTTGGTAGAAAGGAGGGATTAGTCTGAAGAGATACTCTCTTTGTGAAAAATGATGTATGGGCACTTTACATACAAGGCCTGTAATTCTGATACTCTCTTGGCTGAAGTGACGGCTACCAGGAATAAGGTCTTCCAAGACAAAAAATTTATATCACAGGTGGCTGCTGGCTCAAAGGGTTGGCAAATCAAAGCTTGTAAGACTAACATCAAACTCCAAAGTTCAATGGGTTTTTTAAAGGTTGGTTTTAAATACATGACTCCCTTTAAGAAGGTTTTGCAGAGACAGTGAGATATTAAAGAAAAATCGTCAAAGTCATTATGGAATTTTAAAATAGCTGCTAAATGGACTCTGATAGTAGAAGCTGAGGCTCCTGATTGGAGTAAAGTTGACAAATATTCCAACACTTTATTAATCAGTGCTGAAAAGGGGACCTTTTTCTTGAGACCAGACTGCAAATCTGTTTCACTATGATAAATTTTTCTGGTGGACTGTTAATGGAAAGCCAGAAGTATCTTTTGTACTGGGGAAGATAAGATTATTCTGCCTGGCAATTACCGGACGTGGAGGTACCAGGCAGTCAGCTTGAGACTCGGTAGGTTGGATGGACTAGCCCCTGTGGATGAGACAGTAGTCCCGGAGTTGGATCCAGAATCCACAGGCGGTGAACTAGGTGTGGCCAAAGAAAGGAGAACCAGACTTGGCAGGGCCAATAGGGTGCAATGAGGATTACTTTGCTTCTTAACCGTTGCACTTTCTTTAAAAACTGTGGAATAAGGGGAAAAGAAAGAAAGGCATAAAGCAGTCCCGGGGGCCATCGTGTATAAGAGCATCACTTGGAGACTCCCCCTGAGGGGGGGATTAGGGTGAAGTAGCTGCTGTATTTGTGGTTCATGGGAGATGTAAACAGATTGCAGCAAGGCTGACCCCAATGACGAAATATGTCTGTTGCTACCACAGAATTGTGAGACCACTCATGAGGAAGGAGAATGCATCAGCTATGTTTGTCTGCAATCACGGTGGAATTCCCAGGAATGTGTATTACTATCAGAAAGAGGTTGGAGGCTATCATCCATTGCCATACTTTCATGGCTTCCTGACATAATGGGTAGGATCTGGTTCCTAAGACAAGGACACAAACTTGCCACAAAAGCAAAACGCAGAAAGGAACCTCCAGCACAGTGTCAAAATTCAACTTTTATTTCCAGTTAAGCGCTTTTATCCCCTGATATGGGGACTTCATCAGAACTACATTACATTGCCTACACCACCTTTTATACATAAACCACGCCCCAATTAAAATATAAATTAAACCCTTACTAAATAATATACAGCAATCTATCATAAAATTTGTTTAAAAAAAAAAAAATATATATATATATATATAGTATGAAATATATATGTATACATAAATGTTAAAACTTTAATATATTAAAAACTGAAAATTAAATATTAACCTAAAATATTCCTAATCTTAAGCATACTAGCTATACTGACATTTTCATTAATGCCTGGATATACAGTTGCATTTAACCGCAACTGCCATTTAACTTCACATACATCTAAATGTGCATCAACCACTCTACCCTGGGCATCTTGTACAACTTGTTGCAGATGCACATTTACATGTATGTGAAATTAAATGGCAGTTGCGGTTAAATGCATCCTTATATCCAGGCATTAATGAAAATATCAGTATCGCTTAAGATTAGGAACATTTTAGGTTAATATTTAATTTTCAATTTTTAATGTATTAAAAGTTTTAACATTTATACATACATATATATTTCGTACAATATATGCATATATATATATATATATATATATATATATATTTTTTTTTTAAATAAATTTTATGATAGATTGCCGTGTGTTATTTAGTAAGGGTTGCTTAATTGATGATTTAATTGGGGCGTGATTTATGTATAAAAGGTGGTGTAGGCAATATAATGTAGTTCGGATGAAGTCCCCATATCAGGGGATGAAAGTGCTTAACGGGAAATAAAAGTTGAATTTTGGCACTGTGCTGGAGGATCTGGTTCCTCCCTGCTTGTTGATGTAACAGACGACCAACATGTTGTCTGATTGGATAGCAATTGTCCTCGACGGAAGGGCAGATTGGTATGCTTGCAACACCAGAATACTGCCCTCAGTTCTAGAACATTGATATGCAAATTGCCCTCTAAGAGGGGCCAAGTGCCTTGGACTGTCTTCCCTGAAAATGTCCCGTCCCCCCCCCCCCCATTCAGGGATACGTCCGTGGTTACTACGACCTTGGGCTGAGGGGATGAAAAGGGGCGATTTCATAACTCCTCTTCTGGCTTCATCCACCAATTCAGATCCTGCTTGCAACGGTTTGTTATGCAGACTGGGTGAGACATGGGGTGAGTTAATGGAGACCACTGTGACGCTAGAAGCCACTGAAGCAGCCTCATGTGGAGTCTCGCCAGGGGAGCTAGCATAATTGTCGCTGCCATTGACCCCAGTAATTGAAGGACTAAGCGAGATGGAACTATGCCTTCAGAGAGTATCACTTGGAGTTAAGACCTTAGTCTTTGTAATCTGTGATGAGGAGGAGCAACTAGACAGGATCTTGTGTTGAGTGTTGCTCCAATAAATTTTAAGCTTTGAGTGGGTACCCGTTTTGTCTTTTCTTTGTTTATTGAGATACCTAAGAGCCCTGCCAGTTTTAGGGTGTAGTGTAAGGTGTAAAGTAGTAGATGCTTGGTGGGGGCGATAAGGAGCCAAAACATGGAAACACTCAGAATCCTTGCAGTCTCAAGTGAGCTGTTACTACTACCATACATTTGGTGAACACTCTAGAGAATGTGGAGAGACCATAGGGCAGTGCTCAAAATTGGTGATGACTGGCTTCCAGCCTAAAGCAGAGATATTTTCTGGAGGATTTGCCCATTTTTATGTGGTAATACTCATCCTGAAGATCTATCAAGCACATCCAATCATCTTTCTCCAGAAAAGAGAGTACAGACTGAACCGTGATCATCTGGAATTCTGTCTATTTGACAAACTTGTTCAAGATACTGAGGTCTAGAATCAGCCTCCAGTCCCCTGTCTTTTTTGACACTAAAAAGAATCTTGAGTAAAATCTGGATCCCACTTGGTCTGATGGGACTGTTTGGATGACTTTTTTTTGAGCAACTTTAGAATTTCTTGAGCTGCTGTGTCCCTCTGACTGGGTGGAATGTTGGGGATTCACCTTTGTGGCCTTGGATAAAGATTGAAGGGGGTGTGGTAACCTATGGTAGTTATTGTCTGCACCCAGGAATCTGATGCTATTGAATGCCAGGTTAAGTGGGGCAGAGAAAAATCAACCCCCAGCTGCTTCCAGAGGAAAGCAATCAGGCCGCTTTTCAGGGGCGCTGATGGGGCTGCCCAGAGAAGGAATCCCATGGAGCCCTGGTTTCGCTGGCCCTCTCTGCCACAGGAGGGGCGTCTTCCTGATCAGTTTCCCCCTCTGCCCCAGGAGGAAAAGTTGCTACGTGTGTCATGAAAACGCCCTTGGAACTTCCTGAACCACATCTTTTCACTTCTCTGGTTCCTGGTATAGGATCTTTGAGGAGTAGAAAAACATATGCCTACAGCAGACCTATTCACACCTGGCTAATGTGTCTTTAACTTTTGGGCCAAACAGAGAAGAAGCATCAATGGGAGTGTTAACGAAGGAAGACATGAAGGGGTCCACAAAGTGGCACAAGCACATCCAGGCATGACATCTCTTGACAACGCCTGCACCCGCTGCTCTGGCCACAACATCATAGGCTCATATATTAGTACTAAGCTAACTGCCCTTGCAAGCCATTTTAAGCCTAGCCAATTATGCCTTGTGAGAATCAAACCCTGCACCTTGTGTTTGTAAGGCAAACTCCTTAACCATTAGGCCACCTTCCCAACCCTAAGGTTTTATGTGCAATCAACTGCATGGATGAGTTATAAATGGATTCTAGGGTGGCAAGCTGGGAGGCAACCTTGTCGCCTACCTCGTCAGACACTGCTTCTGCTAGGGTTCCTGAGAGTTCTGTGATCAGGTCCCTGTGAAGACTGGTAAAATTTGCCAAATAATTCAATGACTATATGGCAAAGGTCAATGAAGCATAAACCCGTTTCCCTAATATGTCCAACATCTGAGACTCTCAATTTGGAGGATGGACAGTAGGACTCTCCTCTGCGAGTTTCTTCTTTGTGGCCACCATGACCACCATAGCATCTACTACCAAACCCTTGGACCAATGGGAGTGAAGAGTATTTTGTCAGGTCTCTAGAGGATTGGATCAATGGTGTCAGGGGCCTTCCAAGCAAGCTGCACGATGAGCTTGACTAACTCATCTGTAGGCAGGGGCACCCAGAAAGTACAGGGTCATGCACTGAAAGCCTACAACACATATTCTTCTGAGGAAGCATTGGTGGGCTTCCAGTCACCTCTCTGTTTTAAGATCTCTAGTATGTCTCCAAAGGAGACATCTTCAGGGGACAACCATGGGGACCCTTCCCCTTCATCTTAATCCGTATTTCCTGTGAGAGATTCATCTGGTCAATCAACGTGCTTCCTCTTGCATGATCTCTTATGGGGTGGCTCATCAGGGGGGAGGTCTGAAGAGAGGGTATTCTGTGGTAGGGTATCTTGCTGGTTCCATGTCTGTTGCCCCAGTGAAGTAGACTGTGACAGCTATATATGACATTCCGGCACCGGGGGGGCAACTGTGAGCCTGCTGAGGCAAGCGAGCTCTCCATAATCTGGAAAGCAAGCCCACTTGAAGAGGGATGGGAGGTCGGAATTGAGAAGGCCAACCTCAGAACCAGGGTCACACCCTGCTCCAGTGAGCCCACCTCCAGAGAAGGAGCTATAAGAGAACTCGAAGCTGTCAAAGCAACCAAAACTGTAGATGGTGCCACGGAAAAAAATTGGTACTGTACTAGGGATCCCGGTCCTGACAGCCAACTCATGGTCCTGTTGGTGGGTTGGCTCTGACTGAGCCAAGAGCCACAGAGTAGGTTCTGGAACCATGGTGAAATCCACCAATGGTACCGAAGAAGCTGGTACTGGCAGGGACATCAGCACTGAGGGCTCCAAATCCTGATGACAGGTTGAAGTAGGAAGATAAGTTGGAGTCTGTGGAGAAAAAACCTCAGCTCCGGGTGGGAGGGAGGTCCTAGATGGGGTTGGAATGCCTCTGACTACTAAGAGTTAATCCACAAGTCTCACTACATCAAGCTCTGAAAGGCTCCTGATGGAATGAATGGACATCCCCGATGGAGATTCTGGTAGTTCAAAAAGGGACTGAGCTGGTGTCCAACAAAAGGGTCAATGGATAGGGAATATCGAGTCCTGGCTAGTGTTTCAATTTTCGGCACCATGGCCGAATGACCAGAAGGTTGTGATGGAGAGAAAGTGACCAGTTTCAAAGAGGAAGCTATTGTTGGTGCTGAGAGGGTCTGTGGTACTGTGGAAGGGGTCGGTACAGTGGTGATTGTAGTAGTCAGTTCTATGGTCAAGGATGGCACCATGGAGGAAGTCTTAGGCTCCAATGCCCAGACAGATGTCAGTTTTAATTTATGTTTAGTCTTTGGTTCAGTATGAACCTGACCTTTAGACATTTGTGGTTCTTGTGAACGAGAAGACGCTGGGACCGAGTAGCTCCTCTTCTTTGTTTCATTCCTAGGAGGTTTTGACACCTGCGCCTCAGACAAAGTCTCTGAAAAAGGGGGTTTTAATAAACCCTTTAAGGTTAGCTTATTTTTTTGCTCTGCTACGGTGTGGGTACTAAAGCCCTTACAGAACCTGCACAGAGGTTGGACCTGCAAATGAGGCACTCCTAAACAATATACGCAGGAAAGATGCCCATCGGAGTTGGGCATGTTCCTGCCACATTTATCACACTGTTTAAAGCCAGTAGTAACTTTTTTGTCAGCAATTTAAAAAAAAAAAACACATATCACCACAAAGAAAGTCTTTCACGCAATTATAGACACACAGTAATAGAGAGGAAGATTTTTTTTTTTTTAATTACCAACAATAGTAATGCAGGTATATACCCAGACGGGTAAAGAGAAAGAGGAAGGGAAAATACCAACAATGGTATTAGAGATTTACCTAAAGGTAAGAGGGAAGGGAGGGGCCTATACCAACTATGGTAGGAAAAATTCCAGAAAAGGTAATAAGGAAGGAAAACAGCACTCATGCACTAATTCAAACTATATATGTACATGCGTGACTAAGATTAACAAAGTTTAAGAAAGAGAAACAGGAAAAATTCAAAAAATAGTGAAAAAATATAACACTTAGCTTGAGAAGTGGAAGGGAAGAGAGGCATTATGGGTAACATTAGCTCGAGAGTTTCTGGCTGGCGTGAGCTTGTTATACCGGCTGAGTCGGTTCCGAGGACAGAACCAAAACCCAGCCATCAAGAATGAATGAAGATTGAGTACATCAGATCGCTGCATTTATAAAGTGGCAGAAAGTTTTTTTTTTTTTTTTTTTTAAATCAAACAAGTCAAGGACTGGACAAATGAAAATGTGCCTATAAGGATATCTGCAAGTAAAGACAATGAAAAAACGAGTGTCTGTAAGAATAGTACAGCTGTGTAACATCTTACCATAACAGTAGATGTCCTACTTCTTGCTCTTGCAGTATTCTTTACTCCTGGAATATCCTGCTGTGGATAGCAAAACATCTGGCCAGCATACCAAAACCTTTACATCTTCTGGGTCCCATATGTCAGACATACTGTATGTCCCATTTGCAAGGCATAAGGTACCTATGTGATATATGAGCACCTAATCCTTAAAACTGAAGTGCCCCAGAAGAACTAGATCAACCCCAGAGGAATGTAATAACATGTACATCCAAGAAGGGAAAGGAAGAAGTAGAGGATAAAAGAAAGATCTCTCAGCCAGACAGAAAGCAACAGAAGTAACAGGAGGTAGGAGGGCGGGGAGCAGAATGTTTCAACAATTAAAAGTAGGACATCTACTGCTATGGTAAGATATTACATGACTGTACTAGGTCATTCATTATCACTGTTGCATATTCTTTACTCCTGGGAGAGTACAAAAAATAATGAAAGTGTGGGAGAAGGAAGCAAGAGAAAAGCGTTCCAAAAACCCATGAAGGGCGGCCCTTGAAAAACCCACCATGGCCCTAGAAATGACATCAAACTTCTAATGTCTGGTGAAAATGTAAACACAAGACAAAGTAGCAGCTTTCAAGATACATCTTGTTTCCAGGTCCTTGAAAAAAGAACCAGAAGAGACTACTGCCCTGGTAGAATGAACACAAACAGAAGAGAAAAGATGCTTGCCATGAAAAAAAAAATAGCAAAAAGAAATGGTCTAACAAATCCAGGAGGAGCCAGTTTGCTTAGATAGTAAACCCAGTTTTCTAGCATGAAAGGAAACAATAAAGATACTCAGATTCCCTGATATGTTTTGTATTGTCCAAGTAACATCTGAGCTATTTAATCCAAAGTGCGAAGAACCCTCCCACTAGGTGCTTGTAATCCCAAGCCAGCCTGCGAAGAAAGTATTTTTTTTAAACTATGTATAAATTGCAAATTGTTGATTTCTCTACTGTAAAACTGTACAAGGAGCTTTTCTCCCCAGGGCTCCATTGAAAATGGGCTAATTTTGGCCCAGTGGACTTTCCCAGTAAACAAACTGTAACTAAATAAATAAATAAAATAAAAAGAAGGAAAGTGAATGGACTGATTCAAAGACAAATCATTAATAAACTTGGGTATGAGTATAAAAGAAGGACTGATACGAAGAAACAGCTTATCAATGAAAAAAAAAAAAAAAGGTGGAACCGCCATGAGTGCTTGAAGTTCAGAGATCCTCTTGACAGAAGTAACAGCCACCAACAATACAGTCTTCCAAGTAAAATGTAGAGAAGAAACTACAGGCTCAAAAGGGGACTGAGTCAATTTCTCAAGAACAAAATTAATGTCACAAGGAGAAACAGGCTTTCTTGGAGGCCAATATGAAGGACGCCTTTTAAAAATTGTTTAGTTTTGAAACTAGAAGCCAAAGGAGGACTCAGGGCCAGACAAATCAAAGTGTCTGACAAAGGAACTTTAACAGATGAATATGCCAAACCAAAATTCAGCAACTCACATAAATAAGAACAGACCATAGGAACTCCCACAGCAAAACGGTCTACGTCATGCTTGAGAAACCAAACAGAATCTTTTCCATTTAGTCACATATGATTGTCTAGTAGAGGGGTTTTTGGCCTCTTGCAAAACCCAGAGCACGTCCTCAGAAAACTGGTGCCTAAAAGAAATGAAAGCCCTGTCACACAAAGAGACAAATGAAGGGTGGGCAAGTGAGGGTGAATGAGAGATCCCTTGAATTTTGTGAGAAGATCCATCCTGTGAGGTAACTTGTTATGACTGCCCCTGGCCAGATGAAACAGAAAGGGGAACCAGTACTGTTTGGGCCAAAAAGAAGTCACTGACAAAATTTTTAATATGTCTCACATGATCTTATGCAGAACCTTTGGTAGTAGAGGAAAGGGGGATAGGCATACAGATCACCCCATCCCATTAAGAAAAGACATGGCATCCAGTTTCCAAGCCACAGGATTTGGCATTCTGGAATAGAACTGGTAAAGTTGTCTGTTCAGAGGGAAGGCAAAAAGATCTATCTAAGGAGTACCCCCACCGATATACTATGCCCAGAAACACCTCCTTTTGAAACATCCATTCATGAGGATTTGTCCTGGACCTGCTCAGCAAGTCTGTGACTAGATTGTGCTCAGAGGAAATGTAGACCACCTAAAGAACCAAGTGAAAGTTAACTGCAAAATCCCAAGCCAGTAAAGCCAGCCTGTGAGGAATGTAAGATCTTGTGCACCCTTGCTTGTTGATGTACCACATGACTGTGGTATTGTCTATAAAAATCTTTAGAGTACCTGGAACCAAAAAGGAGTGAAAAGTCTAGTTTGCTACAATTAGAGGCTACATCTTGTTAATGTTGATACGGACTTCCAGTTGATGGGACCAAAGATCCTAAACTTTTAGGTTGGTGGAGAAGGCCCCAACCATAAATGGAAGTATCCATGTAGAGCTCATGAATAGGAAGAGGAACCTGAAAAGGCAGACCTAGATTCAGGGGAAATCTGGTGAATCTACCAGTGCAGCTTGAGTTTGAGACAAGGCAAGAGAAGAACCATATGCTCCAGAGGGTGGCAGTACTGGAGCCAAACAGTCTTGAGATACCACTGAAATGTATTCACATGGAGTTTGGTAAATAAAACTGTGGGATTGGTGGATACCAACCACCCCAGTGCTCACAGAAATTCCCTTGCAGGAAGGACTGAAAGAGAAAGAAGAGGCAGGAAATAAGCAATCAAAGAGAGACGGAAGACAAGCCAACAATGGATTTGTCTGAATCCTGCAACCCAGAAACACTTGGTCCTGAGAGAAAATCAACACTGACTTTCTGAAATTCAGTGCGAGCCCCACACTATGCAGAAGAAGCATAGTGAAGCATAGATCTTGAAGCAGGAGCAGCTGAGCAGGGATATGAATCAAAAAGTCATTGAACTAGTGGAATATCTGAACTCCTTGACATCTGCAGAAGGTTATCACAAGGGCCAGACATTTGGTAAAGAACTTCAGAGCTATAGAAAGACCAAATAAAGTTGAGAAGTAATGAGAGGAAGAAACAGAGAAATGTAAAATTTCCTGAAGAGAAGGTGAACAGGAATGTGGAGGTAAGTGTCCTTCAAATCCAGGGGTACTAGAAAAGTTTAAAGAAGCATCAGGCAGAACTGTCTGAAGTGGCAACAATCTGAAAGAATGAACCTTGAGATAGGTGTTAAGAAAAGACAGGTATAGAATGCACCTTTACAACCCCTACTTCCTGGGAAAAAGAAACATCCTGGAATAAAAATCTGTTGCCTGCTGAGACAATGGGACAGGCTGGATGGTTCCCTGTGCCACCAGATCCTGCATAATCAAAAGAAAATGAAGGAGTTGACAAGCAGGAGGCTGAGGAAGGCCTAAGAATGGAAGAAGGAACTTTCAAGCCATAAAATAACCATTTTGGATAATGGAAAGTACCAACATGTATGTGGCTATCTGTTGCAAAACAGGAAAAGAAACAGTCAATCTGGGGGCCAGAGGAATCTGGACCTAGGGGATGAGTGGCTGAATGTCAAACAGAAGCAGATTTGTCAGAGAAATAAGGATTTTGACTCTTAGCATCCTGAGAAGGCTTATCTGGAAAAATTATCCTAAAAGTCTTTCACCCCTAGAAGGATGTTTAGGCTACCTACGAACAAAAGAAGACACAGAAGGATAATTTCTTTGAAACTTGGGAACAGGAGAGACATAATTTTTTTAAGTCCTGCATAACGTTACCCCTATCCTGAAGGGTCTTAAATAATTCAGCTGCAGTAGTGCCAAAGAGATTTTGGTTGTCTAAGGGAGAATCTAATAATTTGACATTGATGTCTTCAGGCAGAGTCTGCAAGTTTAACTAAGAATACCTCCTCATGACAGAACCAGATGTAGCTGCCCTACAGGAGGCCTTAATACCATCATAGCTACATTTAATAGAATGACAAACCAATTGAGAAGCAGAGTTCAAAAGGTAAACTGCAGAAGTCTTACCCTCAGAGTCATGCAAATCAGAAAAAATTCCCCCAAGATGGGAAGAAAAAAGCCAGGACATACATTATATGGGTCTGGTAATTCTACTCTGTTACTTCATCTTGCTTTACTTTTTCCTACTACTTGCTGCCTGTTCTCTAAAGTGTTCAACTGCATCTTTTCTGTTGCATTTATTACTGCTTGTTTATAGCCTGTCTAAATTAAGTGTTATTCTTAAGTGTTACTCTAAGCTCTTAGTTTTTGGTTTAAGCACTTGGGCTTTTAGCCCACCCCTTAGCTCTCCCTGGCCTTTCTCCCTCAGATTCTGACAAATATAGATGGACAATTTCCTGCAGTTTCTCCTGCTAGTCTGGTTGATATAGGCATCCTGAGACAGTATAGCAACTGCCTCATGTACACGCACAACCATCTACTACTACCAATTAGGAACATTATTTGTGAGAAGTGCAATTACGTTAGGAACCTGGAGTCCAAGTTCTCTCCCCCTCAAGCCAGTATATCTGGCACCGAAAAGGCTGTCAACACAATCATTACACCTCAAACACCACCCACACCTACACAATACATACCTACATATGCGGAGGTCCTCCACATAAACATACCCAAACAAGAGAGACCTCTGAGGCAAAAACACACACGATCTCCACAGCCCTCCACACCACATACCATGCATAGTCCACACACATGTGCCTCACAGCCACTAAGGTTTCACTATAAATTCAACATATTAATCACAGGAGACTCCATCGTGAGACACACAGATGTGCCTCTCACAAGGCTGGATAAGGAGAAAGTCAAGTTTAGTTGTCTGTCAGTTACAAGAATCTGCCACATAACATATGCACTCAACTTTATCAACAACAGGTACTGTTATGACTCTGTCATAGTCTATGTTGGTGTGAATGACTTAAGATGTACCTCTCTGGACTAAATGAAGAGAGACATGATTGAGCTTGCTGATTATGTGTCCCAGGCAAGTATGTCCCTAGCCTTAAGCAGCATTATGACATCACCCAGAATGATGCCTCAATACAAACAGAAAATTATTGACTAACAACTGGCTTAGTTTCTGGTGTCATTCCAGGGGGATCCAGTACCTGACAGCTTGGGAAGATATGATCGATAGACCATGATGTCTTGCCAAAGATGGCCTGCATCTGTCTCACCTGGGCTTCAGGCTTCTGGCAAAGGCTCTTGCCTCCCCTATTGTGCCTTTTTTAGGAAAGTGATGAGGTTAAAACTAGCAACATAAAAATTTCAACAAAACACAAATTAAAGGTCATGCTGCTAAACGCTAGGAGTCTAAACATGAAACTGCACTCATTGCAAGCATTCTTAACCCAGGAAAATGCTGACATCTGTGCAGTCACAGAAACCTGATTCATAGCTGCAGAGAGCACCCCAGCCTTACCTGATTATTCATCCTATCATACATTCAGACCCCAAACTGTGGGCAGTAAAGCCAAAGGAGGTGGAGTTTCAATATACATTAAAGACATACACACTTGCAGGCTGGTCAAACAGTATGACGCACAGGAGACACTCCAGGTGCAGTTGACTATTGACAAAACCCATAGTCAAATTACAGCTCGCGTCCCCCAAAACTGACTCAAGATGACCAATCTGGCTAATTGGACCTCTTTGAATATGTCAAGATTCAACCCTTTACTCTGATCCTGGGTGACTTTAACTTCCCAAACATAGATTGGAAGAACAACTCATGCCAGAACACAAATGCCCAGAGATTCCTTGATTTTGTCAATGCAAATGCCTTGGAACAGCTAGTCGATACCCCCACAAGAGGTGATAATATCTTGGACTTGGTATTACCCAACATGAGTAACCACTGCAGCATCCTTATTGTATCATCCTCCCTCGTAAGACCTGACCATAAAGTGGTCACTTTCGAAGTCACCATCCCCCCCCCCCCCACCCCAGCTAGGATCAGACACAAAAACATCTCCAAAGCTAATTACAGCCTCCTGACGGATGGTATAAACAGCTTCACAGCCCCCTCCCCCTCTGTAGGAACTGACACCAATATCAAAAACTACACCAAAGCATTATACGAGCATTTATATAGATGCATGGAATCAGGAATTCCCAAAAGGACTAAATCATCCCTGGCAAGGAAGAGTAAACCTGTCTGGTGGACATCTGCAATAAATAAACTCTATAACAAAAGAAAAAAAATTGCTGTCCAATACCAAGAAGGAGCAGGTGCTCAATTGGAAGTAACATCTCCTTAGCCTGAACAAGCAAATAAGAGCACTAGTGAAATCCTCCAATGCAAGCTTTGAGTCCAAATTGGCCACATCTACTAGAGACAATCATAAAGCCTTCTTCACATATGTCCACAACCTCAAAGGAAGCACCCAGATCTGTTCAGAACTGGTGGTAAAGGTCACCACATTTACAAATGCTGTAGATATAGCAAACCTGCTGGCTGATAGATTCAGCAAATATTTTACCCCCTCTGTCCTCTCCATCAGTAAATCAAAACATCCCCAGTACTTGCCACCTTCCCCTTATATCTAGGGAACAGGTCATCACTGCTCTCTCAATAGCAAAAAATACAGCCTCCATGGGGCCCGATAACATCCCAGGCTGCATCCTAGCTTTGTCCCAGCTGAGTGGACGACAGCCACTGTCATTCCTTTACACAAAGGTTGAGCATCCACTGATCCTGAAAATTATAGACTCTTCAGCCTAACTAGCCTAATCTGCAAGGCCATGGAACGGATTATCATGGACCTAATTAACAAGGACATTAGCAACCTCGAAACACTTGATCCCACACAGTTTGGCTTCACCAAGGGGAGATCATGTCTGATAAATTTGGTCAACGTCTTTGAGACAGTCTACAAAGCCATGGATGACGGGAAGACGGCACACACCGCCTACCCTGACCTGGCCAAAGCCTTTGACACTATTCCCCACTTGGACATAATAGATAAACTCTCTCAACTAGGCACCAATCCATATGTTACCACAAGGGTAGCAAACTGGCTCACTGATAAAACCCACAAAGTCAAAATAGGGGAAGCCACCTCAAGCAGTCAACCCGTAACATGCGGCGTATCCCAGGGTTCGGTCTTGGGGCCTCTGTTATTTGGGGATATACTTTTCTGAGGTGCAGGCCAAAACAAGTGGGCTATGGCTGACCAAGTTTACAGATGACTGCAAGCTGGGTGCTGTCATCAAGTCCCCTAGTGATGTGGACATCCTCCAAGAGGGTCTCACTAAGACAAATGACTGGTGCCAGAAACATGGCCTCAAGCTGGTTACTAAAAAATGCATCATCATCCCCTTTGGAGAGAGTGATGTCCCCACAAGTGATCACATTAATACCAATGTTCTAAGCACGCAAACAGTCATGAGGGATTTGGGCACCCAGGTTGATAGCAACCAGACTTTTGACCACTATGTTGCTTCCGGTGTATGGAAAGCCTTCTACATGGCCCACTTTATAAGTAAGAGTATCTCATCCAGGGGACAAGGAGGTCATAGCATCCCTGTATTCTTCCCTTATAATCCCCATTATTGAGTATAATGCCCCTTTCGGCATGTACCTCGCAAAGCACATGCAGCAGCTGGAGAGACCACAGAGGTTCCTCACCAGGAGAATCCAGGGCCTCAAACATCTACCTTACACAGATAGGTTAAAAGCCCTATCCCTCTACTCAGTTTCATACAGACTCCTCAGAGGTGACCTCTGTCTGGCATACAAGGTGATCATGGACTCCACCTTGATGGGACTGATGCATATCTGAAAGTCAAGCTCCACTTAAGTAACCCACATGCGTGGCCTCAACCTGGTCTGTGACATCAACAAGACTTGTTGGCAGGACAGATTTGTGTCCCAGAGACTCCCCCATCTATGGAATAGACTTCCTCTCTACATCAAGCAGCGTACCTCTTTACCCCTTTTTAAGAGCAACCTGGATAACTGGATGGGGAACAGAAAATATACCCCTGGTATTCAACCTATGCCCCTGCTGGACAGGAGCATCAGGTGCTGCTTTGTCTAAACATGGGCTAAACTCTTGGCTAGGCTTATAAGAGCCACAGGGCCAATAGCCTAGTAACCTCCTATGAGCCTATGAAGGCTAATGTAGCAGAGGTATATACTTTTTTGTCATACATGTCCATGGTATGGTTGTCCTTTTCAGAAGGTAAAAGCTAAGAAGATAGCAACTTAGATGGTTTATCAGTGGTTACAAAAATAACAACAGGATCACAGGAAGGGCTTTTATATACAAACTGTTGAGCTCCAGCAACTTCATAAAACCTCTCCGGTTTCTTAAGGACAGGAGGTTGAGAGTCAGGGGCCTCAGAAACTGCAGTGAAAGTATCAAACAGAGTAGTCAACAATGGGAGGGATCGCAGAAGGCCAAGAAGAATCTATTTGCAAGAGTTAATAGTATGTTTTTTGAATATTAGAAACGTGGTAACAGTCCCAACTAAAGTGTTCCATCATATGAACCACTATATCCCCAAATGTCAACTCCTCCAAGGGACAGCCAAGAGGAAGAGAATCCTCTTCTTCACACCCTAGGGCAAGGGAAGACTGCATCTGAGAGGAGTAAGCAAATAACTCCTCACCAGAGTCTAACTCCTTATCAGTGGAATCAGGGTCCCTAGGGTGTTTGGAACAAGTGGAAGACCAAGGAGTAGTAGCAGGAGCAGACAATCCTTTGGGGGAGGGGTTAACAGCCATAAGTAAAACCCTCCAATTCATTGTATGGATCCTTAGCCACAGGGGCCAGATTATTACTTTTCTGTTTCTTTTTTAAAGGAACATCAGCTTAATCAAACCTAGGAGGCTGAGACCCCTGCCTAAATTCAATGAGGGTACCAGGCACCTCTTCCCTAACAAGTATTTGGGGAATCCCCTAAGCCCCTCTGAAATAATCAGCTGTGGTTCTCCACATCTGCACTAGAAGTAGGCACAGCCTCAGTCGACGTGCAGATGAGCAACTTCATGTCAGCCTCCAACTGGGTCACAGCAGAGGGAGCTGATAGTAGCACTGGACAGTCCTTGGGTTCTTCATCCAACATGATGAAGATGTCAGGTGGAGGCTAGACAGCAGCAGGATCAGTACGAGCCTTTTGGCTTTCTTTTTAAGTTGCAGTGAAACATCAGAGTGGGCAGATTTGGCCATGGCACACTGAACCAAAAGCTTCAGTTGCTGGTTCCCCAAGTAAATGGAAAGAGACAACAGATGACTGCACAGTGTCTTAGGGACAAACGCCTGACAAATCTCACATGACATATGGTAATGGGTAGCACCAAAACAAAAAAAGCACTGCTTGTGTCTGTGTTTATGGGGAATCTACCTCTCACACTCACATTTTCCCTTCCTGGATGACATGTAAGCTTAAGATAATAGATGGAGGAAAGAAAAAAAAGAGATCCCAATGGGGCACTAGTTTGAAGAAGGCTCAATAGTTGAACTAATTTGCTGAATAGCTTTGAAGATTGAATTCAAATGTAGTGTTCGGACTGGCGGCAAAAAGGTTATGAGGATTAGACACTCACATGTCACATAAGTACTTTATGCCTTTCACATAAGACATACATTTGACACATCATAATGCCCAGAAGATGTATGCTTGCTGGACATTTGGCTGTCTTTAGCATGATATATCATGAGTAAAGAATACTGCAACAGTGATAAGGAAGGACATCTGGAGGAGACTAGCAAAGGATTCAACATAATAAGAGCAGAAAATTCAGCCTGGAAAAATATTACAGTGTAATGAGATGAAGTAAGTGCTAACTTGCACATTAGTGAACTGCTCAGAGCCTTAATTTGCACTAACTGCCAGACAAGTTGATGAAAAATGGGGAAAAAAGTGAAGCTGGAAAGTGTTAACTGAAAATCATTTATTTTATATGAATTCATGTAACAAGCTTGAGTGTTAAAGTTAAATAAACCTGTGATAAAAAAAAAAACATTATACTTTGAAGCAGAACAGACAGATATTTTCACTTGGGAGGCAGTCAGCTGGAAAAATTCACTTCAAAAGTGAATTTGCTGAAAAAATTATGTCAAGACAACTTTCAGCAACAGTAGAGTTTCCTCCTCTCTCCACTGTTGTGTGACCTTCAACTAAGCATATATAAGTTCAGAGGGTCTGGTGGTATCCCCCCTATGGGGGGTGCAGAGTTCTTACCCCCTGAAAAATATAATCTCAGAGGTTTGCTGAAAATTCTTTGTCTTTTTTTGGCAAATTCACTTTTGAATAAATTTTTTCATTTGAATTTAAAACTCAAATTCAGTTCAGAATGGCCTTTTGAAGTTTACACATTACACCATCTATACTCCAGTCAGTTTACAAAAATACAAATATACTGCTTTCAATTCCTTTGAAAATAAAATTAAAAAATACAATAAAAATCTTCTTCTTTTGGCTTTTTCTCGGTTAGGGGTCACCACAGTGAATCACCTGTCCGCTCATGATTGGCAGTACAGTTTTACAGTGTCAAGTTGTCAGCCCGGTGTCCAACCTTCCATAGAAGGCACACACATGTACGCACTCATGCCTAGGGCCAATTTAGAGTGTCCAATCCACCTACAGCACGTCTTTGGGATGTGGGAGAAAAATGGAGCACCCAGAGGAAACCTATGCAACCACAGGGAGTACATGTAGACTCCACAAATAATACTGATATAATTTAAGGCCTATAAGAAGCAGTTTTTTTTTCTGTATAATACATATCATTTTGCTCTTTTTGTGTGTCAAGACAATAAGATGTCATAAAAATGAGATATTTTCCACATTAAAATTCAATATTCAGCTGCTCCTTTGCCTTTAAAGGTACGGTAGGGTAGGGGCCCAATCTAAGAACATTTTATATATAATTATGCCTCTAACATTCTCTGAACTTTTCTTGAAAAAATGTTGAAATGTTGTGGGGGTAGTGTCATTTACACATAAACAGCAAAATCAGCCAAAATGTCCTGGCTCTGTGGCACAGTGGACAGATCTATAACTGCAATCCAGGCTACTGAGATGCAATTAGTAGTCTTGGCACTGTAGAAGCTAGGAAGGAGTAGGAAAGAGTGAAGGGGTGTGGCCCAATTGCATTTTTTTTTTGGGGGGGGGGGTTGCACATACTTAGGGACACATTATGCAGTGTTAACTTCCGGATGAAGACTGGAAAGCTCATCACTTATGCTTCAGGGATGCTTGGAGAGAATGGCCCTTGCAGAAATAAGGGGATGGCCTCTGCCATCATTCCATTGCAAAACCTTCCCCTGTACTTTGCTGTGCCATTAGGGCCTAGGAAAACTAAGAAGTAGAAAACTGCAAGTCATCCTTGCCCTAGTAATGGGGAACAAATGGGCTGACAGGTTGAAAGTGGACTGATGACTGACAGACAACAGGGACAAAGAGTGCACAATCCTTTGGAAAACGGTCAATTGTTAAAATATTAATGGTGATTTCTCTTTTTACGATCTGGCAGTTTATTTTTTTAATCATAAGTTATGTCTTTGTCAATACCCTGGGTTTCTTTCTTTTCTCAGAATTTTTATACCTTTTCATCAACTACAACCTACACACCTGCACTAAGACCACAAATTTAAATCATTCAATACAGCCATAATTGCATTCAGTAAAATGTCTTTCATTTCTCCAACTTAAGACAGTAAAATGCCAAACATCGCACCCATTTTAGGAATTCCTGCAACAATGAAGAAACTGCACATCTACTAAAAACCTAAAGGAAGTTATTGCTGAAATGTAAAAAAAAGTTTAGGGAAATTAGTTTATTGGGTAGTTTTGTTAATGTATCACTTAACTTATTTATGAATGACAGGTTGGTTAGGAAACAGTGCTTCATATGAAATGTATTAATTAGACAAGTAGTTTTCATTTCAACCTACACTGGCAGTTACAAGTGATGACACCTAAGAGATTGGTCATTATTGGGAAACAAGACTGCCTAGCAATGCCATGAGGCTCAAAGCTATAAGCATATGGCCTAACCACCAATGGAAGGTTCATCATTCCCTACAGTGCCTGCTCTGGAAGTAACATTTTGCGCAGAATATGGCTTTTGTGCCTGCATTTGTTGATTTTGAGCTGTTAGCTATATTTATTTTATATGACTTTTGTATGTATTTGTCTGTTCAAAGAAAAATAAATTCCCCTTTATATATCATAGTGAAGTTTTTTTTAAGCCAATGATTGCACTATTTTCTTAAATAAAATTTTATCAATTGCACAGCAGCTAATTTTAAGATATTAAACATTATAAACAAAGAAAGACAAAACTGCATATTTTAAACAAAAAAAAGAGGTACTGATGAGGAGCATTACGCCCAAATTGCTATAACTTACAATATAACTTATAGTATACTATATGACAGATTATTTTATTTTAGGGTTCCTATTATATGATCGAAGATGCAATCCTTTGAATGTGTCTTGACAGAACATGAAAGCACGAAACAGCAAAATAGTGAAACGACATAAGTGCGATTTTTTTCCCTGGGAAAGAACTGGCTTGGCCATCTCCATTACTTTGCCATTTTCGTCACTATAGTGCAATCTCGGAGTTGGTATATTTCAGTAGGGGGGAGTCGGGGACACAGCCTCCCACATCAGAGGGTGTGGGGAAGGTGAAGCCCCCCACTTTTATGTAATGTTTTGATCTTTTTATTTTTATTTTTGTGGAACAGTGATTTTTTTTTTCCCTGGGGAAAAAAAAAATCTCTGTTCTGAGTGTTCAGGATTGTAAGCTTTCACTTACATATGGTTGATAAATCAGCATTCTCTGATTTAATATAGACCCCTATTTTATTATACATACTGATTTTATTTTATAGTTTTTTTGTAGTGCGTGTGTGTGTGTGTGTGTCTGCATATATTTAAATATATATATATATAAATATTTACATATATATCTAATCTATATCTAATATATATCTAATCTATATATATATATATATATATATATATATATATATATATATATATATATATATACATCTAACATATATATATATATATATATATATATATATATATATATATATATATATATATCTACATGGATCCCCTTTACATGACTGAATTTTCACTTGCCCGAAACTTAAAAGGACGAGACGACCTCACTAAAATCTTACCTTCACGAACTGTTGGATCACTGTAATTTTACTCTGGGAAAGGAAATACTTAGCCACCATTGTGAACTTTGTTCTTTTCCCCCACTGTGGTGCGATCTTGGAGTTTGTATATTTAGTAGGGGGGGTTGAGGAGTGAAGCCCCCCCCCCCACTTGGATGGATTTGATTTGCTTCGGTTTGTTTATTTTGTCATGGTGGCCACGTGTTACCTTTCCCAGAGCAAAATTATGGTGATCTGAGTGTTTATGAAAGTAAGTCTTTGGCAAAGTCGTCTCATCCTTTTCAGTTTTGGTTAAGTGTAAATTCGATTATGTGAAGTAGACCCACACACACACACACACACACATCTATATATATATATATATATATATATATATATATATATATATATATATATATATATATATATATATATATATATTCATGTGTGTGTGTGTGTGTGTGTGTGTGTTTAAACTCTCTCCATTTTTTAAGCTGGTTTGGCTCATGGTATGGTTGTACTTTCATTTCATTACTAGATTTGTATGTTGTTTTTTATGTATTGCATATCATTTAAATTTGCATCTGTATTTATGTGGTGATTTACTTTTGAGTACTGTAGCTTTAAATGCACATGGATCAGTTTAGTGTGTCATGCTTTTCGTAGCATTTAAACATTTACTTTTATATGTATTTTAAGTTTTGTGGAATGGTTTTAGCTATTTTGTGGAGTACGTTACTATTCTTTTTCTTATTTAACTGCGTTTTTTTTATATTTGGACACTTTGTAATGTTCCTAACGTTTTTATGCTTTTAGTACTTTAAAATGATTGCAATTTATGTCGCAAATAGTTTTAGATTCAATTTATTTTTATTTTTATTGCTATATGGATGTAATAAGCATTTCAGTTTGAGGTATATTTTTGCCTTTTCTCTGAATTTCAGAAGTGATTTAGTAGGCATTTTCCTGTTTCTGGGGTATTGGTGTCGTTAATTACTGTTTTGCTGTCAAAAGACTTTCCAAGACGGCATTTTATTCTGCAAGAGTTCTAATATGGATAGCTTAACAATTTTTTACAGTGATTACTATATAAAAGTTTCCAGTTACCAGCATGAAGAGCAAATCTATAATTTCCCAAAATAAGTGAACCGAAGTAGCAAATGGTTAAATGCAGATTTACTAAATAACATACAAAGCGTACAAATGTCAATGCTGCTGTTGCTGATGGAGTCCTAGCAGAAGTTGTTCAGATTTTACCGTTTAAAAGTTTATTATACTTTTCATCACAGAAGAAAGTACAATAGGCCACCCATTTAGGTAGAGTCTTTGGTGACTGGGAGATGCTCACCCTATTTCTTGAAATACCCTTATTATAAAAAAGCCACTTTTTGAAAACTCACATGATTAAATGTGAAAGTTGTCTATAAATCCTCAACAGTCTACAAGTGTATGTACAATGACAGAAATCATAAAATAAATAGTTAAAATATATCCAAAAATATTCTGTATTGTAAGCCAAGGCATTAAATATACATGTAAAATGAAGGTCGTGCCTTATCAGTCACTGACATAGTAACTATAAATCAGTCAAGTGAAAAGCAACTCAGATGGCTGAATAATTATGAAGACAGTACTGGTAGACTCTCTTCCAACTTACTGGTACATAATAAGGATTCATATATGTGTCAACAACTCAGATTTGACTTCTATCCAGACTGCTGCAGGACTGACCATGGAGAATTGAGCAGCACGAGATGGTTACAGTAAACATAGTGGGTGGAGGCAGTGTGCATACAAAGATGCAGTGAGGTAGGTGTCTGTGTCAATACATGCCATGGAAAAAGGAATGAGAAACAAGGAAATGTCAAGGCAACCCCCCCCCCCAGTGGCGGCTGGTGACTTCAAATTAAAGGGGGGCTGCAGGAGACAGCTGACTGGGTAGGGCCAATGGAAAGGGATGTGGCCAACTAGGAAGGGGTGGGGCTATGCTCAAAACCACAACAACTGGAACTTTAATTAAATACACTGTCCTGGGTGCCAAACCATCATTACAAAAGTCCAATCAAGACAAAATGAAGTGCAGAAGAAAAAAATATTTCAATGCATTGGCTACATGACAACTTACTTAATATCTAGATGGAAACACAAAGGTTGTGATTCAAGAAAATAATAAATTACTTTTTAAATACATTACTGTAATGCCAGTCAGAATCAAGTATATAAAAAAAACAAGCAGCACGCAACTCAAACCACTTCTCCTTGCACTGCAGTTCTAATTATAATTTATATTCAGCTTTGTAAAAGTACCAAGTAACATGCTGAAAGTAGCAATCTCTGTGTGATACCCCCACTTGTAAAAAATATTTTTTATTCAAAAAAGACCTGCTGCCTGACAACAACTATCTACTTATTTCAAGGGGAAGACATGATCAAAGTAAAAAATGAACAGCAAACAAGAAACAAGCTCAAGATAAATTGCTTAAAGGATTACTGCACAAGTTATGGGCTACACATGATAGATTGGCATTCTGTTTAGTTTACCGGTAAAGCCTGCAAAGATGACTGAAAGTCTATAACAAATGTAATGAACTTCTGAAAATACTGTAATCATGTCCTTTATTACAAATACTGTCATATGCATTTCAATACCAAAGGCTTATACGTTATCTAGTTATGTAAATATTCTCTGCATGGCAACAACAAAAAGGCTTTCAATGTTGCTAATTCTTTAACAGTCTGCTTATTAAAGCTTACTTGCATCATACAATCTCCGACAAGCTTACCTGATGGTCATTAAAGGATTGCTACTTAAACACAGAGCAACAGGGCACTGTGACAGCATGCATTTTCTGAATAATAAAAAGCACAAATCAACAGTATAAAAATATGACAGAAAACCAGAACATTCTGCAAAATCAAGGAGAGATGAAAAGCCACGGTTGTACTTGTGGTCTACCTTGGATGGGGGAATACTCCGCACACTTACACTGCATAACTGCTCCTTGCCTTGCTTGGACAAATCCAGAGCGACTACAATGGGGAGTGGGGTGCAACAAGTATGCCACAATTTGAAATGTCTCTGGCTGACAGTGATGGCTCTGACACTCATACCTCACAGCAAGAAATCTGGACAAAGCCATACATAGAAGTGGAACACAGGTTCAAAAATAAGGACAATTTTTAAATATTGCTCTTATAAACTTAGAAAGTAGTAGGTCTTGCATTAGTATGAATTTTCTGAAGGGTATGAAATCTGAAACTCAAATGTCTGCCATTATTTTCTCACTTCAATCTTTAATGATTTGCCACTAATTTGCCAGAAAACCGCAATTTTATGAAAAACAGACCAAAAATGTGATGCAAAAATATAAAATTGCCACACAATACAGCTGGGAACGTGTCACAGAAGGGACACCTTTTTAATTAGTGTTGTTAACTTAAGCAGCTGACAAAATAAGAGTACCTACATGCATTTCTGAAATAAAAGTAATCTATGACTCTGATCATTACAGCTATTTATATTGTAAACCCTCCACGTTTTCTTCCAAAATTGCCATTTTGCAGAGGGATTATTAGGGGCAGAGCAACATTTTGAGCCAAAATTGGGGATAGTTGAGAGGTTTGGATATTCCTAATTCTATAAAGCGATTTATTTGCACGTACGCAGGAAATCCGGACAAGGTCAAATATATTGGAGGAACATACAAACAGTACTAAAAAATTGCTCTTGTATAAACTTAAGACAGTTAATATAATAACAGGTCTTGCTTTAGCATGCATTTTTCTGAAGGTTATGATGTCTGAAACTCAATGTCTGTCATTATTTAGTGACTTCACTCCTAAATGATTTGCCAGAAAACCACAAATTTTATGAGGCACAGACCAGAAATAAGAAACAAAAATCTATTAATTCTGCAAAAATCTGGACAGTTGAGAGGTATAGTTCAGCTGGGGCCATCTTTGAGTTTGCTGCCCTTCCCCCCTCACAAAATCATGGTCGAATGGAGCCTCCCCCCCTGCAGCCATTTACCAGAAACACTGTAATGTGCATACTGCTTAACTTCTGCGATGATTTGGATTTCATTTAAAGTTTTATTTTGCATTTTACAGCACAAACTTTAATAGATATCTGCTAAACAAAGCAATGCAGTCTCACAATAAAAATTGACTTAGCATTAAAACTTCTCTGCCCTTGAAACTCACATTCATTGAAACAGCATTGAAACCCACATTCAAAGAAAATACATTTTGCCAGTGGCAAATAAAGATTAACTTTGGGCTGTTTTCAAATCATGGACCACTGAACACGAAACATATACGTGCTCTTTGATACACCTTCATGACTGTATTAAATTATATTCCTTGTACAATACATTACAGTTGTTAGAGGGCATTTTAAATTTATTGTTTTGAACATTTTTCCAGTAAACAATGAAACAAAATGCATGCACCATTAATGACAAAACTGCCCAATTCAGAACATTTCCATCATAAAAAAGTCTATTCAAACTTCTACAGTCCACCAGTATCAGTAAATATGCACACTCTGAAGAAGTAAAAGTCATTTAAATAATTCCACATTAAAGAAATCTGTAACTAATGAAGAGGTTGCTGCTAGTAAACAACTTTATATGTCATTGTTTTATCTACAAAGAAAGTGCCTGTTGCCCTTGAGGAATAAATTGCCTATGTTGCATTAAAAAATGATAAGCTAGTAATACTATAGTAGGGAATGGATGGCAAACTGATAACAGGTTCATAGTTACTAGGTATCTTCGCCAAAAAGGAAAGCAGCATGCACCCCCCTTTACAACACAGTACAGTATCATTAATCCATCTATCTACTGTGGGAGTAGAACCCACAGCCTTCTGCATCAAAAGCAAGTACACTACCCGTTGTGCTATTAACAATGCAAGCAGACTCAGCATAAGCAGCACTAAACTTTTATTCCCCTGCAGCTCTCAGCTCCTTGTAAAATCTACTCGACACTCAGCTGTATCTCTAAACTTTGCAGCACAAGAAATCTGGAAAAAAGCCAACATTTATGGGGGGGGGGGAGCCCAAAAACCAGGGACACATTGTAAACATTGCTTGTATAATGTTGGAAAGTTGCTAGAATAAAATGCTGTGTTACCAGCATACATTTCACTGCCAAGTCTTGAACCCAGGGGACCTTGTGCAAAACAGTCAGAGCAACATACCACTATGTCAAAATTAGAAGTTATGTACCTACCATAACGTTCCATGTTAGTTGTCTTCTCTCTTTCTTCTTTGCTGGATGGGTTGAGGCACCACACTCGCTAAGCTCTAGCTTCGAGAGTTTTTTTAGCTCGAGGCAGCCCCATATCCCATGATGCAAGGCAGTAAATACCCAGATCTCGTTTGGTACCTAGAGGGAAAACTACCTAGCATAACAACTTTCCACTAAGGAAAGAAGAAGAATAATAAAAAAAGGCTGTAAGGAAAACCAGATAACTAAAACTAGAACTAACTGGTGCCCAAAAAACAAAATCTTCCAGAGACAACTAACATGGAGCGTTATGGTAGGTACATAACTTCTAAATGTTAAGAGCACCTCTATCCTGGGTGGCTCAATGGAACAGACTCTTGAAAACCGGAAGCAAAACTGGCTCTATATCCTGGAGGCAATCCAAAGAAAGAGCTGAAAAGGATGGATTAGTTCTCAAGGATACTCTGTCCTTGTGGAGAGACAAATATGGGGGGAGTTCTCAGAGAGGGCATGAAACTTTAGTGAGCATGAAGCAGCTGGCTCAAAGGGAGGAAGAATTAAGGATGTCAGCACTAGATTTAGGTCCCATTGAGGAGGAGGACTCCTGACAGGAGGTTTGAGGAGAAAAACTCCTTTCAGAAAAGCTCTACAAAGCGTGTGGGACATAATGTTGTGATCTAAAAACCCAACATGAAAGTTGCCAACTGAACTTTGACCGTGGAAGATGAAGAACCAGTGAAAGATTTCCTCTAGAAAAAAAAAAAACTGCATGAACAGGGGCAGTAAAGGGATCTATGCTCCTTGATTTCGCCCAAGGGAGAAGCATTTTCCACTTTAGTGTAAATGCAGCTGACCCGACAGGTGGGATCAGAAGATCTGGCACCAGTCTCAAAGCGGTAGCTTTCTGGAGTACCTGTGTATCAATGGAAAGGGAGGAAAGGCATAAAAAAGTCCCTGGGGCCAATCTTGGGAAGGAGGCTGGGCATTTGCTGTTTTGGGGAGTAGCAAAAGATCTCAACTATAGATTGTTTGAGAGACCACTGTGAGGCATGAGTATAGCTCTGCTCAATCTGTCCACTAAAATGTTGGGGACTTGGTTCTGCCCTGCTTGTTGATATGTACCACACTACGGACATGTTGTCCATGTGAACTGCAATTCCCCCCAAGGGAAGAAAGTCGTTGGGAGCTTGTTAACGCAAAAAAGCACTCTCATCTCTAGACATTTATGTGCAGACCCCCACCCGATCAGGGGAGCAGAGGTGTGACTGTGGCTACCAGGGCCGGGAAACAAAGGGTCCTGCCCTGATGAACCTGGGGACCACCAGATCAGGGAGGCTTCCGTAGTGACTGTGGCTACCAGGGCCGGAAACAGGTCTGCCCCCGAATGAACCTGGAGAAAAGAACAGGATAAGTTGATCGAAATTCCTAATGAGTGCAGAGAGATTAGGTGTAATCCCTGGCTTTGAGAAGTTGATGCCTGGTAGGTGAGCCGTGACACCGCCATTGCATTTTGGTGAACACTCTGGGGGCTGTAGTGAGACCAAAGGGCAGGGCTCTCTTGAAAAAAAAAATGACCCCCCCAGCGCAAAAAAAAAAACCTTCTGGAGTAATGGCAGCTGCCATAAGGCCCAATACTTTAGGACCAGTCTGGCTTGCACTTTTTTGCTGGCAGGATTGAAATTCCTATTTGAGTGCAGAGATTTAGGGTGTAATCCCTGGCAGAGAAGTTGATGCTGGGGTGGGGGAGAGGAGCCAGTCATCGAGATCTGAAAAACACCTGGAATCCCTGGGGGTCTCAGGTGAGCCCGTGACCACCCATGCATTTGGTGAACACTCTGGGGGCTGTGGTGAGAGGCAGCAAGGGGGCTCTGTGGAGGGTGGATTTTTATGTGATAGTAGCGATCCTGAAGATCTTATTGAGCAATATCCAGTTGTCTTGCCCAAGAAGGGCAAAATCGGAAGCGTGACCATCCGAATCTTGTCTTTTCACAGACTTGTTGAGTCTGCTGAGGTCCAATATTGGTCTAAAGAACCTTGAAGTAGATTCGGGCTCTGAATGGTCTGTTTGAACTGGGGGGGGGCCCTTTTTTGTGTAGCTTTTGATACGAATTTTTGTGAGTGAAGGACTTTCCTCGAAAGGAATCTTGTAACCCTTGGATATGATCACAACTGTATGTTGTCTGTGTGAAAAAAAAGCCAGCAGGCGGGTGGGATGCTGGAAGGGCTTGTCAGAGAGGGCTCTGCTGCTTGGTTTTATACTCCTACGGCAGAAAGAGTCTTGCCTTTTGCTCACACCTGGTCAACGATCCTTCACCTGAGGACCAAAAAACAATGATGATCATCAGGAGGAGAAGAGAGGATGCCTTAAAAAGGCTGAGCCCCTGCAGCTGTAGGATCCTGTACTACTCACCTAATTCTTTTAAGGATGTCCTTTGGATCTGCAGTTTCCTTCTTGGTGGTGGGCCCACCACCACATGGCATCAACACCTTTTTTTGTAAGAAATTCTGTTTCTGAAGGGGGCTAATATAATTTTAAAAAAATCTGGGGAACTGGTTTTATGGAATCAGGGAGATGCCCATGCTTCTGAGCTATCACGGTATACCGACTCATCCTCGGAGTTTTAGGAGTTCTAGATGTCTGAAAAAAGAGACATCTCAGGTAGTAGACTCAGGGGGTCTAGGTGCTTCCTCTTACAGGTCCTTCTCTCTGAGGATCTCCCTGAAGATCAGAGAGAGAATCCAAGAGAGGGGGGGTTCCCAGTGGGGAAACCTGAGGTGTGGATCTCGGTCTGACTATGAAGCATTTGGGCTAGTGCCTGTGATTTTACAATCTGATCGGTTCCAAAGAGGGAGACCTGACTGCTTCCTCGATGGAACCATGTGTCTAACAATTGTAAAATAATTGGTAAAGTGACTCTTGATCATCTGTTTTGTGAAAGAGAGCAAGACTGAAACTTAAATGGCTACCATTTAGTGAATTCAGTTCTCACCATAGCTGTCAACCTCTTAGCACAAAACACCTGAACAAAGCCAATAATGGGGGAATACAGCCCCCAAACATATTCAGTGAATTCAATTCTCACCATAGCTCTAAACCTTAGCACAAAAAACCTGGACAAAGCCAATAATGGGGGAATACAGTCTCAAAAATAGGGACAAATTTCAAATATCCATGTTATAAACTTAGAAAATTGCTAGAATAAAAAGGTTTTGTGTTACCATGTACTTTCTGAAGAATATGAAGTCTGAAATTCAAATGCCTGTTATTTTTTTTTAACATTTGTTAACCAGGAAAGTCTGACTTGGAACAAAAGCCAATTTTCAGCAGAGCAGGGAGAAACACTCCAGACACCTGTTCTTTGTAAGATGGGAGGACATGCAGACTCCACACCAAATGTAACCCAGGCAAGAATCAAACCAGAGAACCTGTAGCTGTCAGGCAACAATGCTACCAGTGCACCACAGCATTACTGACTTTGCAAGGAAAAACAAACACAGAAACCAGAGATTTTATGAGGAACAGAACAAATATGAGGCAGACATCTGCAAAATTTTTACAAATGGTGGTGGGTAGGGAATTCAGGCCCTTGCCACCTGCACCCAAGGTACAGGGTTCAAGCCTGAGTATTCTCTACCCACCACCATCTGTTGTCTCTAGCCACCAGTATATAGCAACCGGAACATTGTATATATATATATATATATATATATATACACACACACACACACACACACACACACACACACACACACACACACACACACACACACACACACACACACTCGAGTTGTTCCCCCTGAAAGCAAGCTCCTTTGTAGTCCTGCGCAAGCTAACAGCTGGTTTCCACAGCAAGCTTCCCTGTAGTCTTCTCATGCACAAGCTAACGGCTGGTTTCTGGTTTGGCTTGGCTCCTCGAGAATAGGCTGGAGGCTCCAGCCTGCTGATGATGCAGTCCAGTTTCCTTCTCATCTGTGTGGTCATCACCACACAGACTTCTGGGCTGGCAGGGCGGAGATGCCTTTCTCCTCTATCCAGACTGCCTAACACAGCAGTCTGGAGTTCTGTGAGTACCAGGAACTCCAAGCACACATGCATGGAGTTCCGGGACTCGCTATTTTTTTTTTATTTTCTTCTTTCTTTTGTACAGGTAGGGGGGCTGCAGCCCTGCAGTCCTATAGCATGAGCTGTCCCTGCACCCCCTTTCAGGATGACTGTGGCTAGGACTCCTGTCACAAAGATCTCACTCTATGAGAGGAGGGATTAAGTGCAAAAATTAATCATCATCATCAACCCCCTTTTACTAATTTTCAACATGGGCTGGGGTGTTGTGTCAACTATTGCCATATTTCTCAATTCAATGTCACTCTTCTACAGTCATGCCAGACTGCCTCAGATCTTATTGCTCAAAAAGTCTCCATCCATTTGCAGGATACCCTCATTTCCTCTTGCCTTCTTCATGTCTGCCCTAAATCATCTTCACCAGATTGTTTTCTGCTTTTCTGCACAGGTGTCTGAACAAACATAATCTGTTCTCTTTGACATTCTCTGAAATCAGAGCTATTTTGGCATTGCTCTGATGTCTTAATTTCTTTGTCTGTCCCATTGTATGCATCCTACTACCTGTCTCAAGCAATTCATCTCCATCACCTCTAGCTTCCTCAACTGCTTTGCCTTTACTGCCCAGGTTTCTGTACCCTACAGAAGTACTGTCACACCACTGTTTTGTACACCTTACTTTTCAGCTTCTTTGGTATTCTTCTGTCATATACTATCCTGAAACTCTATGACAGTAGGCTACAGCCCTTCTGATTCTAGCTTTGACCTCCTCATTCAGACTTTCCTTCTTAACTTTTACCTTTAACCTTTAACTTTTAATTTTTCAAGATGGTGGCGCCCTGAATGGCAATGACTACTCTGGCTCCTGATTGTGCATTTCATGTTTTTTTGTATTAATGTAGTTCTCTGTTGGTATATAGTCCATTTTTGTGAACCATTTTACTGTCAGGTGAGTGGTGAATGCAGCACTGGTGTTTTTCTGCACAGCTGTGGTGGATTTACCATGTTTTGGATCGGTGACTCTTCGATGACCGATGAGCTGGCCATGTTCCTCTTGGGCCTTCTGGGTGGCAGTTGTGTTTAGTGCAGGGAATCAGAGCCTGGCTTGTGGAATTTGGACTCTGATTGGTTTCTTTGTGCGATTGGTCGGGTCTTTGGAATGTTGCTGGTATTGGTAGATGGAGTTGACGATCTTGGTAAGAATGGTGTGGAAGGAAAGGACTGTTGTGGTACTGTAAATCATTCGGGCCTAAGGTAGGAGTGTGCCAGTGGAGAAAATTGGCATAATCACAGAAGAATGTATGGAGACTTTGGAGTATTTGTTGGGGTTGGCGACAGTTTGGATGGGAGGATAGCTGCGGTTACAGAAATTGTTATTTAAAGCTTCTATCACTTGGACTTTGTTGTTGCTGTGCTGTTGTTGCTACTGCTATTATGTGCTTGTTTTTATTTGTATGTTTAAAAAAAGTTTTTTTTGCACATGAGCTTTGAGAAACATAATTCCGTTCAACTGTGCTCTTCTTATATGGTCTGAATAACAATAAAGTTCTACTTGTAACTTAACCAGTCCTCCCAGATACCTGAAGCTGCTAACCTGTTCCACTATTTTCCCTTCCATCTCAATTCTCACATTATTCTGACTTCCCCAGCTGCCATTATAACTGTCTTATCTGTTTTTGTAATGGGATTATATCAAGGATCAACTCTGAGCCTTTTCTTATTTGTAATGGTGATGGACAGGTTGACAGACGAGATCAGACAGGAGGCCCCGTGGACTATGATGTTTGCAGATGACATTGTGATCTGAAGTGAGAGTAGTGACCAGGTTGAGGAGACCCTGGAGAGGTGGAGATATGCTCTAGAGAGGAGAGGAATGAAGGTCAGCAGGACTAAGACAGAATATATGTGTGTGAATGAGAGGGAGGCTAGAGGAACGTTGAGGATGCAGGGAGTAGAGTTGAAGGTGGATAAGTTTAAGTACTTGGGATCAACAGTTCAGAGTAATGGTAAGTGTGGAAGAGAGGTGAAGAAGAGAGTACAGTCAGGGTGGAATGGGTGGAGAAGAGTGTCAGGAGAGATATGTGATAGATGGGTACCAGTAAGAGTGAAAGGGAAGGTCTACAAGAGGGTAGTGAGTCCAGCTATGTTATATGGGTTGGAGACGGTGGCATTGACAAAAAGGCAGGAGTCTGAGCTGAACGTGGCAGAATTAAAGATGTTAAGATTTGCACTGGGTGTGACGAGGATGGACAGGATTAGGAATCAGTATATTAGAGGGTCAGCTCAGGTTGGACGGTTGGGAGAGAAAGCCAGAGAGGCAAGACTGTATTGGTTTGGACATGTGGTGAGGAGGGATGCTGGTTATATTAGGAAAAGGATGCTAAGGATGGAGCTGCCAGGTAAGAGGAAAAGAGGAAGGCCTAAAATAAGGTTTATGGATGTGGTGAGATAGGACATGCAGGTGGTTGGTGTGACAGAGCAAGATGCAGAGGACAGGAAGAAATGGAAACAGCTGATCTGCTGTGGCAACCCCTAACAGGAACAGCTGAAAGAGAAGGGAGAGACAACTGTCTTATCTGTACTCAGTTTCATTCCATTGGTCTTCAGTTGTGCATTCAATTCCCCTATCCTTTGACAATGCTCTTGCACAGAGTCGGCCTATAATGCCATATCATCTGCACACAGCAACTTTATGATCTGTCCCCCTAACCTGTTTGCTAATGTAGTCCATCACCAATATGAACAACAGTGGGCTCAAAGCTGAACCATGATGCATAAAGACTTCCAACAGGAACCCCTCAGACAGTCCGAACACTGTTCGTACTTGAGTGATTGGATCCTTGTACATAGTCCAAACTAATTCTACTAATGTTCCCAGGACTTCAAACCACCACAAGACTGTCCAAATCAGCTTTCTTGGGACCCTGTCATATGCTTTCTCCATGTCCAGGAATGCCAACTGGACTCTTTCCTCGTCTCTAGCTTTTGCTACTATCTGTCTCATTTGCAAACATTAGGTTAGTTGTGCTGCATCCTAATCTGAAACATAAATGCTTTCTCATCTAACTTTCTACCACTCCGCATATTCATTTATCAAACACCCTCTCCAGAACTTTCATGCAGTGTCACATGAGTTTGATACCTCTGTACTGCCCAGAGTTGTGAATATCCCCTCAGTTCTTGTACACTGTCATTAGTATGCTTGTTCTCCAGTCACCTAAAATACACCTTTCTCACCATACTGTTATGAGTACCCTCAGGAGCCATTTTTCCCCTATGTCATCCAGAACGTTTATCATATCTACTGTGACCTTATCGCTGCTTTCCCTTACTTTATTTCTCATAGTGTTGTTCTCGCTTCTTCTAGAGTGGGATCCTCGTCTTCTTTGCTCGTAGGCTGTGTATGGGGCAGTTCAGCCTCTGTGGAGTTTTCTTCATTCAGAAGTTGCTGGAAGGATTCTTTCCTTCTGCCTTTGATTTCCTGTGGACTGGTGAGCAGGTTGTTGCTGGCATCCCTTATGAAAGGTGTCTTGCAATCTTCTTTATCTTTCTGTCCTTGCCTTCCAACCTCATATAGTTTCTTTGTGTTCTCTACTGAGTCACTTTCCAGAAGCTGGCAGACTGCCTCTGATGCCTTGTTCTTTCCTTTTGCAACTCTTCTCTTAGCTTCTTTGTTAGCCAGCTAGTATTCCTTCTTAGCCTGGGCTATCTTTTTTATTTCCCACTTTTTTCCTGCACTCCTCTTTTCTTTTGATGACATCTTGGACTTTGCATTCCACCACCAACTTTCCATATGTACCTTGCTTGGCTGCATATCTGTTCTATAGTCCTCAAACATGCTGTTTTGAGGCATTCTTCTTATCTTACTCCACCTAGTTGCTCTTCTTCCTGAGGTGCTAGAACCCTGACTATTTCTGGGAACTCCTGTGCTTTTTCTTCAGTCAATGTAAAGGTCTTCATCCTAGTCTCTGCTGACCTTAATGTCTTCTTTGACCACTTCTTGCAGTTAATTGTGGCAACCACTTGTTTATGCTGTGGATCAACTGTTTCAATGGGGATGACTTTGCAATCAATGATTCTATCCCACTGCCCTTTCCTTACTAGGAGAAAGTCTGAGTTGTGTGCTGGTCACTTTTGTATATGATCTTGTGACTGTCTCTCTTTCTGAATCACCTGTTAGTCACTATCAAACCACTGGCCAGACAGACATCTAGAATGGTCTTTCTTTCTTTATTCCTGCTGCCCCACCCATATGGACCCAAGCAGCCCTCATATCCTGTTCTGTCTGTCCTGTTATGTGCATTCAGGTCACCCATTACCATCACAATTTCATGTTGTCCTGCTTTATCTAGTAGGTCCTGCAGCTGCTGTCTAAATGCACTTCTCTTTTCAGTATCACAGCAATGCAGTAGGGCATAAGCCAACATTATGAATAGTGCTCTATCCTTACACTGGAGTCTGAGTGCCATGAGTGTCACTAATTCAGATGATATCCCTCACTATCTTCTTATGTCTCTCTCTCTCACACAATTCCCACAACATTTCTAGTTTGTCCTCCTACTGAGTAGTAGACTCTGGATTCCTAGCCAAGTGTCTTTGGTGCACTGCCCTTTCATTTCTCCTGGATACAGAGGATGTGCATTGCAGTGCAAAATGTATGTGGTGCAATAACTGGTGAATGGTAGAGAGGGTATCTGTTCACATGATTTTAGCAAGAGGAAAAGAATGAAATAAAAGCATACTTCTCTGATACCGGAAGAATGCAAAGTTCCTGTAATCATGGCGGCGCAGATAAAAATCATACTCTCCAAAGCCAAGAATACAGCATCCATGGGACTTGACAACATCCCAGGCTGCGTTCTACATGAACTACAGAATGAACTGGCACCCAACCTAAGCACCATGTTCAATCATAGCCTCACCTCAGGCTTTGTGCCCACTGAATGGCACACAGTGACGGTTATCCCACTCCACAGAAGGGGAGCCACTACAGACCCCGGGAACTACCACCCCATTAGCCTGACGAGCCTGGTCTGCAAGGCCATGGAACATATCATCATGGAACTTATAAACAAAGACAGTGGTAATCTCCAAACTCTGGACCCCACCCAGTTCAGGTTTGTAAAAGGCAGATCATGTCTCCTAAACCTGACTGATTTCTTTCAAGCAGTCACCAAAGCCGTAGAAGAGGGTAAGGTAGTTCACACAGCCTATCTAGATCTCACCAAGGCTTTTGACACCAGCCCCCACTCTGGAATTATAGATAAACTCACTAAACTAGGTATAAATCCCTATGTCACAAGATGGGCTGCCAACTGGTTCACTGACAGAACCCACACTGTGAAAGTAGTAAACTCCAAATCTGACTTCAGACCATTGACAAGTGGAGTACCACAGGGTTCAGTCCTGGGTCCTCTCCTGTTCGGTAGCTACTTTTTTGAAGTACAGGCTAACACTGAAGGTCTTTGGCTAATGAAGTTCACAGATGACTGCAAACTAGGAGCCATAATTGAAACTCCTAACAATGTGGACATCCTACAAAAGGGCCTCACTGAGACAGATGCCTGCTGTTAATGCCATGGCCTCAAGCTCAATGCCAAAAAGTGTACTATCATCCCCTTTGGTAAAAACTCTGCACCCAGGAGCTACCACATAGGTGGTAGTCTACTTAACTTTGAAAGTGTGATAAGAGACCTTGGGACACAGGTGGACAGTAATCTCTCCTTTGATAATCACATAGCCACAGTAGTCAGGAAATCCTTCTAAGTGGCACACCTCATCACAAAAGGTTTCTCATCCAGGAAAAAAAGAGGTCATTGTTCCCCTCTACTCGTCACTCATTAAACCCATTATAGAGTACAATGCCCCTTTTGGTATGTACCTCACAAGATATTTGCAACAACTGGAAAGGCAGCAGAAATACCTCACAAAGAAGATTACCGGCCTCAAACAGATGCCCTACGCAGACTGTCTTGAAAAACTCCAGCTTTACTCCGTTGCACATTGCTTACTCAGAGGTGATCTCTGCCTAAAACACAAAGCTATGTCAAACCCAGAGCTGTTGAACATGCTCCACATAAAGAAATCTCAATCCCTCCAAGCTACATGCTCTAGGGACCAAAACCTTGTCACCACAATAAACAGAACATGCTGGAGGGATAGATTCCTGTCCCAGAGACTTCTCATACTCTGGAACAAACTGCCTATCTATATCAAATAAAGCTTCTCATTAGCACTCTTCAAGAAAAGTCCTGATGATTAGACGGGAAATAGGAAATTCACCCCGGGATCACTTCTGTGGCTCTGCTCGACAGGGGGACAGGAAACTAATTTTCTTGGGTGGCGCAAGCCAGGGTACCTTTTTGCTTAGGCTTGTATAGGCCCTAGGGTCGGCAGCCTAGTACCTACCTACCTATGAACCTATACACCAGTACTATGGATACAAAAGCAGTAAGCACCCCGACAACAGGAAAGTTTCAATGCCACTTAACAAAAAATTCAAAGACAATTTAAAGAAATATGCTTCACTGAATAACTAGCACAGAACAAAAATGCAACATGCATAGAGCAGACTAACAAAATTGTTCTGGTTTACTATACTGGATAAATGCAGAGACAAAAAATATAACACATTACACTAGCTATCAGGAACAATATTCAGATATCAAAAGATGCAACTTACATTAATTTTTGGAACAGTATGCTGCTGCGGTGATGGAGAGGTAGGAGGAGTCTGTGTGCGATGGGTTGCAATAGGTTTTGGAGAAATACGCTGTGGTTGCTGCTCCTCTGATAAAGGCTTATTTGGTTTCTCTGGAAGTCTCTCTGTCTTTTGTCGTGGTGACTCTAGGGGTTTTGAGTTACTGTGATAGGTCAAAGGCTCCAGCAGAAGTTCAGCAGGCCTGCGTATCTAAAGGAGACAAAAAGCTGATAGGTAACTTTCATAACAGTAACGAGTAATGTCACTTACTTTCTCTTCCCCCACACACACATATATATATATATATATATATATATATATATTGTATATATGTACACACACGTTTATGTATGCATATATATATATATATATATATATATATATATATATATATATATACATATATGTATACATAGAGATATATATATGTGTGTGTGTGTATATATATATATATATATATATATATATATATATATATATATATATATATATATATACATACATACATACATACATACATGCACACACAATTGTAAATATATGCACAGTGCATACCCATAAACATTTCTGAAATATGCTGCTGTTGTTTATGGTATCCCAGCAGAATGTGCTGTAACTTTGCCATGTGTAAGTTTATTGTACTTATCATATAATACAGTACAATGGGACACCCATTTAGGTAGAGTGCTTGCTGAGTGGTAGTTCTTCTTTATATTTCTTGAAGGAAATAAACTGCTGATGGATATTTCTGATTTCACTGGTTCTTCATGCATAGTATTTGAGCTACATTGGTACATTCAACAAATTTAAATGCGTTTCTGTATCAATGTGTTAGTTAAGAAGAAAAGACTTGCAGCTGCATAGAATGAACAGGTACTGAAAATACTACTTCAGGAGCAAAGGTTGGGTTAGTGTTCAATGATAGTCTTTCATTAAGAAAACGAAACAAGGAGGTTTACACTTGAGGACATGTAACTATGACTCCTCCTGTCAGATGTAACAGCTACTACAAAAAAGGTATATTCCAAGAAAGGTACTTTAATTTTGCAGATTCAGCAGCTTCAACAGACTACAGGATTAGCTCTTCTAACATACATTTTAAATCCATAGTGTGATATGTACATTTTTTTGGTGGTCTCTGAACTAAAGATATCTTAAAGAAGACTTTAACAGCTGAATATCCTGCTACCTAAGAATAAGTATATAAACAAATATTATTGATATGTGAAATCTGATTGTACTAGGTTAGACTCAAACAAAAACTGTTAGTCTCATAACTATGCAACAGAAGAACGAAAGCAGTCCGGGGTGTGGGACAAACCCTGGTACTTGGGTATATTGTACATACGTGTACATGCATCTTGGGCACAATATTTTGCATGCTGAGGTAGACTACCCAGATTCATGACCATGGATTTTGGTAGTGTGCTAATTCTTTTGCTTTTTCTTTATATGGGTAGCATCTGTTTGAACAGAAGAAGGCTCTGACCCCTGACCTACCTCAATGAGCGATTCTGGTTTCTCCTCCCTTACTAAAATCTGAGGAATCCTTTTTAGCTCTTTTGATACAACAATTTGTGCCCCCCCCTTCTCTGTCCTATCTTTTGCAGCAGTAACTTTGGACATGTAGTTCTCAGACACCATACTGGCCTCCAGTGGGGTTATGGTAGCAAGCATCTGAGGAAGTGTTGGACTTGCTGCAGGTTCTGCAACCTCACTGCGTACATCCAAATCAAACTAGGCAGACTGAACTTTGGGCCTAGGAGTCTTAAGCTTTATTTCTGAACAGATGGCATATCGGGGGGAGGGATCTACCATCTTGGCTTGACCTAAACACCTAAGTTGTTGAGTGTCTAAGTAACTGTTCAAACATGACAAACACATACATTAAGTTTTAGGCATGAAAGACTGGCAGATAGAACAGTTTCTGTAATTGTGCTCTGCACCTAAACAAAAAGAGCACTAGAGGTGGTGGTCTTTGCAGGGGATCTGCTTAATGCAATCACACTTCCCCTCCTAGCTGACATCTAACAAAATCACATATCAACAAAGAAAGCAAAGGAAGCTCCCCAATGAAGCACTTATCTGAACAAGTTGAATGCTAATGGAAACAACTAACCATGGGAAGATCAGACCTGTGGGTGTGAGACCTGCATTCAAGCTGATGGTAAGTTAGTCTGAGGATTTACACTCATACGTCCACTTATGTACCCTTACACCCATTAGCTGAGGTCATATGTCAGAAGTATGGCTTAGTGGAAAGTTTTAGGCTCTGGTACCACGGCTGGACATCAGTGCCGAAAATTCCATCAGTCTGGGTTACCGCAACAGTGATTTCAGTCAGGACATCATCCAGGCTTCATGAATGGCACACAGCAACTAGTACACAACTCTGTACAAAGCTCTCTTGTGCTTGGAATGGGGGAAGTAATATACAGCATAACAGTGCTACACAGCACACCAAGAAAATGTTGTTCAGTATAGTTTACTGTACTGCTCAAAGTAGCAACATGTAGCTTTTTAGTTTTTCAGTGCACTATGGACCTCTGTCATGTTAGGGAGCGACTCATATAGAAATTTCATTCTTTAGCCATGATAGCAGACCAGGGATCAGTACCATAATATGGTAATGAGCAGACTTGAGCTGTGTGTACTCCTACTGCCTGGAACTCAACATCATCACTAAGAGGGGGTGAGACAAGGTCAGCTGTGACAGCAGCTTTGTCTGCTTCACTACAATTAAGGTTTCTGTAGCATGCAACAGGGGTGTTTTCCTTTTTCTGTGAGTGTAACTATACTACTATGTTGCATGGCTAAGTCTGCAGAGCAACACAGAACCCAGTCACAGAGAATCATTATGCTTCTCAGTGCAGTGCCATTGGCAGTGTGTGGTTGAAAGCCTGCAGGTTACCCTACAGAGACCAGTCCATACTCTGATGCTTCTTATTTTTGAGGGGTGTGCAATCAGGGAGTGGAGTACAATGACTACAAAATGTGAAGTAAGACAGCATACAGTATTTTACCTCATTATGTGACTTTTATTTTAATCACAACAGGATTCGGTACACTACTCTGTGGCATACCAAGTCTTCCCTGCAGTTTACGATGTTTATGAGCACCCAAATTCCATGCACAAATCTCTTCCAGTTTCAAATGTAATGTTTTTTATTAGGTTTCTTTGGTTCTTTCAGAATATTCAAAGACTAGGAAGAATTTGAGATATTCTTAGGAGAGCGAAGTCAATCCTCCATGCTATATGATTCATAGTTTTGAGTTTGTAATGCAAAATCGTGCCCTCTTACTGAGTCAGTAGAGATATGTGCTAAGGTAATGACTGTGGTTAGACAACTGAGCAAGCTCATAAACAGAGAATGTTGCAGATGCTTTGTTCAAGGAAGAGCTATCAGAATTACATTAAGTCACAGCTGTGTGGGCATGATAACATTTTGTACCCCCCCCAAGTAACTTATTTTAATCTACCACTACAGTGTGGGTGTTGGAGTCTTTATTTATACTTCAAGGGCAATAAGACATTATTTCTCCACACCCTCCAGCTTTTTCTTTGAGTGGGGGGGGATAACTAGAACCAGGTCTATAAAATATCCTAAGCATCATACTTTGGTCATGCCTATGCTACTCTTTGAGACATTCAACGCAAGACCCTCTTGTCTTAGTGAATTTAATACTGCCTATATTTTGAGGGGGGATAACTAGAACCAGGTCTATAAAATATCCTAAGCATCATACTTTGGTCATGCCTATCCTACTCTTTGAGACATTCAACGCAAGACCCTCTTGTTTTAGTGAATTTAATACTGCCTATATTTTGGGGAGGTGAAAATCCAAGTCCAAGGTATAGTGTAGCACATTGCTGGTGGGGTTTCAAGACCTTACCCATGAGCCATTGAAATGTAACCAGGATTCTGTGGAGACAAAAAGGTGATACAACATACTGGAAAATGCCCTTTGCCATGCAGAAAGTTGTTTTCCTCCTTGCAATCCTGGGTCTGAAGAATCTGACAGTATGTCCTGTGTCTAGGGTAGTGAGGTACTGAGCTTTTCCCAACTGCTCCACTAGATTTTCCACCCAAGGCATAGGATAGGTGAGAAACTTCGACATGCTATTCAATTTTAGCAAATCATTACAGAAGCAAGTAGTATCCTCAGGCTTTGGTACAAGTACAACAGGGACTGTTCCAGTTACTGCTAGATTCTTTAATCACCTCCAGTTTTTAAATATTCTTTTACTTCTTCCTGTATAGCCTATTTTTTGCACTTCAGGGATTCTGTAAGGCCCAAGACTCACCTTTTCTCCAGTAACCATCTCACCGTGATGGGTAGTGACAGTAGCTCATTACGATATATCTGAAAAACTGTGCTTATTTCATATGAGGAATTCTCGGACCTCTTTTTTTGGGCCCTAGAAATGGTGTCATCTTAAAATACCTGACGAACAGATAGGATCAACTTCTCCTCTTCCCAGATGACTGCACTTAATCCTGTCCTTACTACACTGGCCTCTTAATCCCTCCAGGGTTTTAAGGCATTACAGTGGCAGATTTGTTTAGAGCAGTTTCCCCCAATTGTTTTAACTGGTAGTTCACCCCATTAAACTTCTTAGGGATCTTGTATGTACCTTGCCACATAGCTAAAAATGTAGTTTTACTACCTAAGTCTAGGTCCTCTCCTAAAAAAACTCTCTGTGGCAAGTGTTCCAGCTATATAATCCTTATTAGCTAGTTTGAAAACTTTCCATAATTTCCCTTACAATACACAGTACTATTTGTATTCTTTCCTGAATGCTGTCAAAGTGTTTCAATACCATTTTAAAAAGGGCTCTTCTTCCTCCCAGGTTTTCTGATTATGTCTAACAAACCCCTGGACCATTACCCATATAAAAACTTGAGAGGGCTAAGCAAGGGAGGAACCTCCTTTATGAAAAACATGAGAGAGGGTAACACATGGTCCCAATCATTTTTGTCAGTTTCTATTACTTACTTCAATATGGATTTTTAAGGTCCTGTTAAAACTTTTTAATGCAATGTCTGTTCATGGTGGTACACTGACGTCCTAAGTTGTTTTATTTGAAAGGCCTGACACAAGCACTTCACATTCTCGGACAAAAAATGAGATGCCCTGGTCTATTAAAATTTCCCCTACATATCTCCACTCTTAAGAAAAGGAGAACCAGTTCCTTGGCTATGACCTTTATTTATTTATTTATTTTATTTTATTTTATTTTACATTTGTTGACCGGGCTAGTCTAGCTGGACATATATCCATTTACAGTAGAGGCCTGGGGAGAAAAGCTCCAGTATAGATAAAAATTACAGTGATTTATAACAATTTAAGAATTTTCTTAATAGAATTATACAAGGTACAAGAGAGGATATCTATGACATTTAAAAAACATTTAAGTCAAGTTATACAACAAAAAAAAATAAGAACTACATACTAAAGTTAATAAGAAATAGAGGCATCCCTTAAGATTCAACTCTCAACTCCAGAAAGCATCAGGTAGGGCCAGTAAGGGGACAGGAAGAAAAAAATAATAAGGCGTATTGAGACATACTTTCAGTCGGGATTGGTACAGGGACATAGCCATTGAGAAGTAAGATGTGCTTTGATTTGTCTTTTGAACAGAGAGGTGGACTGTAGAGTAGCTATTTCTTGAGGGATTAGATTCCAGTGTTTCCCTATGGAATTTGAAAATAGTGCATCCCCAGCTTTATTATATGATTTAGTTATGGATACTAGAAACTTATTGGCGGAACAAAGTGTGTCTAGGTTCTTATATGGAGAAATAAGTCTAGCCAGGCTCGGAGTATTTTCAGGGAAATGAAGGGTTTTATGAATGATAAGTAGTTGTTGGTAGAGTAGGTGGTTATTTAGTTCTAGCCAATTTAGTTGTTTCAGGTTGTGACAGTGGTGAAGTGCTGAAAAGAAACAGTCTAAGAGAAATAAACAGTGCAGTCCAGTATGACCAAGATGTACTGGTAACAGTTACTGGATTTGATGAGGGGATCTGCAATGCCCATCATGATCCTTTCAAAACAGGTCCTCTATTACTGACACTAGAAACAATAGATTCTTAATTCTAGGACTGGCAGCAGTCTTCTGACATTCTGTACAACTAGTACAGAAATGTTCTACTTCTTCCCTTGTTCCTGTCCACAGAGTTAGTCTGTTTAAATTCCTTTACATCTTCGACAGGGTTAAGCCTCCTTTGTTCCTCCTCTTTCTTTACTGTTGAGAGTCCTTCCCCTTTCTCTTATCTCCTTCCAGTGGGGCCATTCCCTTCTTCCTAATTATCTTCTCTTTTTCTTCCCCTACTGTTATTTTCCCTCGTTTTGAGGGACAATTATCCATAACATAATGTCACCTGATTTATCCACCATTACTAGGTGATGTGGTCACACTGACTAATGTTGCAACACCTCGGCCCCATGTAAAAATAGAACATGAGGTTGATGATGATGACGGCTGTGCGCTGTGACTTGTTTCATTCCAGCTCTTCTTCTGCAAGGTTGTTGGTTTCATTTTTTATCAGTAGGAGAGACCCTCTCCCAGCCTTCTGCTGTGTTTTCCCTTTCCATTCTCCCAATAACGCATTAAAATGAGGAAAATCTTCCCTTGTAATTACATCAGGATTGAGGTATGGCAGTGAGACAACTAAATGAAGTCTGGGCCTTCCTATTACAAACCTACTGGGCTCCAACTAGTGTGACCATGCTACCAGAGTCTAACAACCCTTGCAGCTCTCAGTCAATGAACTTGAGCATATACTTTGTAAGTCTGGCTGTATCATAATGACAATATGCTGTGTTTATCAGCATTGTTGTAGCAAAATAATACTCACAGGCTTCCAGTTCTCCATTTATGTCTTTGACTGTCTGGATGGATGCTTCCTGCCTACCTCACCTACAGTATTTGAGACAGTCTGCATAGGTTTTCTGATTTAGACCCTTGCTGTTTTAGTGAGAAAGTCTTGTGGTTGCTTCAGGTGTGACAAGTGTACATACTGAATGGGCATTATATTCATTGATCAAACTGATGAGAGCTGAGTACAGCAGAATGACTTCCATCCCTGGGCCTGGATGCCAAACATTTTCATATAAGCCTTGTGACAAAAAAAAGGACTTCCTTACAATAGTGGATATGTGGTGATCAAAGGAGAACAACAAACAAATTGTCTTCATGAATTAATGTCTCACCACGAGCTCACATAACTTCTCATGTAATTTGTCACATTTTATAAAGGAGCCACCAGTAAAGATGACTCCCTCCTGTCTTCTAATAAGCACTTCAAATTGTACGCTGTCTGATGAAGTTAGGTACTGAGTTAAGGATACCGAGGGCAAAGTAAAGAAAAAATTATCTCCCCTGTCAGATGGTTCTCCAAAAAAGCTGGCACCTTGGGCTGGAGCTTCATCAGCCTCATACATAAGCCCTAAACATTATTACATACTTCTAAAATACTTTCACAAAAGTAATGTAGCAATTCGCTATTCAGCTGCTCAATCATTTTACTGTGGTTAGAACAATGACAAATTATAAATATGAAAATGTACTTGTGAGATTAATCAAGGATTATAGTATAAAGGACTCAGCAGTAAAAATCCCACAGAATGTATTTTGTACAGGCAAACCACAGCAGACAAAGAAGTCCATGACAAAGATCAGCAATTTTGTAAGCTAAAGGTTCCTTGTCACTCATGTTTTTACTGCATCTAAACTAAATAAATGCTAGACAAATATGCGTTACACTCTCCCTCTGTATCAATATGATGCATTTAGCGCCAACTGAAATATACAGATTTCAGTGTAGATGGAAGATGGTCCCTTTCTCATAATATCCCATTGGCAGTAAATGACAAGTATTAAAAATGTAAAATCAAGGGTATTTTTAGATAATAAAGTGTCACTGCTTAGAGAACAGGTTCTGCTCCAGACTGGTCTGTGCTATAAGTAACTAGAACAGTATCCTTGAATAACAGAGCAAAAATGGAGAGTAGAGCCTTAACAAAGACACTTTAATGGCTGAATAACAGTACGGAGATCTCAGACTGAGGACCGTCCTGAGGTGGCGAGGGCCTTTAAGAAGGCTCTGAAATTTACCAAACAGTGTGAACTGCCCTTGGAAGTTGATTAGTAGAAGCCCAGCATATAATAGATATGAAAAGTAAGGTATCAGTTACACAGTTTTAAATCAAATGCTTTGCAAAATAATATGGTGGGACAGACAGATTACGAATCAATCATGTAAGGAAGTTTACCTCTGCATAAGAAGTGTGTGAGTGAGATGCTCATTATTTCAGCGAGACAAACATCTTTATGAGAACCTCTGCAAGGCCATAATGCATGAAATAAGTCAGTACATACATCCAATTGATATTAAAACCTCTGCAAGGCCATAATGCATGAAATAAGTCAGTACATACATCCGATTGATATTAGTACACTGTTTAAAGTAAAGTGTTGAAGGCAAGGTTTCTAATATTTATGGAAAAAAGAAAGCACTGTCCTTCAATCAGCAGTCAATTGTTTATGTAGCCAATGTTAAAGGAAAGAAAAGATGTTCATAGGTTCATACTAGGCTATCTGCCCTAGGGCATTTATAAGCCTAACCAGAGTGTGTAAGGCTTTCACCACCCATTTTAAATTAATTTTGCTATGCCCTTTTTCGAGGTTAGTATACTGTGCCTCTGTCTAAGAGTGACACAGAAGTGATACCCGTGGTAAACCTATGATCTCCCATCCACTCATCAAGATTCCTCTTGAAGAGAGTCAATGAGGGACTCTGCCTAACCTGGACTGGGATTTTATTCCAGAGTGAAGGGAGCCTCTGGGTTATGAATCTGTCCCTCCAGCATGTCCAATTTATTTCAGTGCTGAGGTTTAAGTCCCTCGAGCGCGTAGCTCGATGGGATTGGGATTTTCTGAGGTGCAGCATGTCCATTAATTCCGGGTTGGACATGGCTTTATATGTCAGGCACAGATCGCCTCTGAGCAGGCGGTATGCCACTGAGTAGAGTTGGAGTTTCTTTAACCGGGCAGCATACGGCATCTGTTTGAGCCCCTTGATCCTCTTGATGAGGTACTTTTGGGGTCTTTCCAGTTGCTGTAGGTGTCTGGTAAGGTACATCCCAAAAGGGGCATTGTACTCAATTATGGGCCTGATGAGGGATGAGTAAAGAGGCACGATGACCTCCCCTGATCTAGATGTGAATCCCTTCATGATTAGGTGGGCTATATAAAATGTTTTTCTAACCACTTTGGCCACGTGGTTGTCAAATGAGAGATTGCTATCAACTTGGGTCCCCAGGTCCCTAATTACTTCTTCTGTACTTAATGGATTACCACCTATGTGGTAATTTGTGAACACTTTGTTTTTGCCAAAGGGGATGACTATACACTTTTTGGCGTTTAGCTTGAGGCCATGGCTCTGGCACCAGTTGTCTGTTTCTATGAGACCCTTTTGGAGGATGCTTGTGTCGGCTGGAGAGTCTATTATGGCGCCCAGTTTGCAGTCATCTGCGAACTTGGTCAGCCACAGTCCTTCCATGTTGGCCTGTACCTCCGAGAAATATATACCGAACAAGAGAGGTCCCAAGACTGAGCCTTGTGGGACGCCACTTGTAACTGGTTTGGAGTCTGACATGGCTCCAGCTATTCTAACCATGTGGGTTCTGTCCTTGAGCCAGTTTGCAACCCATCTAGTGACATAGGGGTTTATATTTAAGCTGGTGAGCTTATATATAATGCCCGAGTGGGGTATTGTATCGAAGGCTTTTGCGAGGTCCAGGTAGGCTGTGTGGACCACCTTCCCGTTGTCAATGGCCTTGGTGACTGTTTCAAAGAAATTGACTAGGTTTAAGAGGCAGGATCTGCCCTTAACAAAGCCGAACTGGGTAGGATCCAGTGTCTGTAGGTCCCCAATATCTTTATTTATAAGGTCCATGATGATCCTTTCCATAGCTTTGTAGACCAAGCTAGTGAGACTTATGGGGTAATAGTTTCCAGGATCCGTTGAGGCACCACCTTTGTGGAGAGGGACCACTGTTGCTGTACGCCACTCTTTGGGTACATATCCTGTAGTAAGGCTGAGATTGAACAGTAGTTTTAGGTTTGGGTTTAGCTCTTCTTGGAGTTCATGTAGGACGCAGCCCGGGACACCGTCTGGTCCCATTGATGCTGTGTTTCTTGCTTTGGAGAGGGCAGCTCTTACTTGAGCATCTGAGATGTCAGGGGGGCAGCACTCTGCTGGGATAGATATTAGCCCTTTTGGTGGGGGGGGAGAAGTTTGCGCTGAACCTGTCAGCTAGGATGTTGGCAATGTCTGTGGGTTCGTGTATTTTTGTCATTTTGGACTAATTCTGAGCATATCTGGGAATTCCCACCCAGGTTCCTAACATAACTAAAGAAAGCCTTGTGATTATCCTTAGTGTCCTGTGCAATTTTTCTCTCGAAGCTGGCCTTAGACGATTTTATGAGTGCCCGTAGTTTTTTGCTAATACTGATCAGGGATGCCTTCCCTTTTTGGGATTTTGCTCTGTCATGTAGTAGCTTCCTCCTTCTATTGTATAGTTTGTTTATGGCTGGGGTCCACCAGACAGGACGTCTGCCTTTGGAGGATTGGGTCTTGGTTTTATTTGGGATAGCATGATCCATGCATTCCTGAAGGTGTTCATAGAATGCGTTTATAAAGGATTTTGTGGTCAGGGCCGTATTATCCACAGGCCCGGGGGCTTTGAAGGATTCCACCTCAGTTTTGAGGAGTGTGAAATTTGCTTTAGAGAAGTTTTTCACTGTGGTTTTCTGGGCATGGGGTGGGGTTGGGATGTGAATATCCAGTGAGATTAGTTTATGGTCTGATCTTACCAGTGAGGGATACACTTCTGGTCTGGAGCATAGAGTCCCCATGTTGGTGATGATCAGGTCCAGTATGTTTTCCACTCTTGTGGGAGTGGTAACAAGTTGTTCCATAGCATTTGAGTTTATAAATTCTAGGAACCTTTGGGCTAGGGTGTTGGAGCTAGAGTAATGCTCCCAGTCTATGGTTGGGTAGTTGAAGTCAACCAATATAATGGTGTTTGGAGAGACCTTCATATTTTCCAGTGTTCTCAGGAAGGCTGAGTGGGGTTCCTGGGTTTGGGAGGGTGGTCTGTAGCAAGCTATAAACTGGAAGGCGGTTTTACCCACTGTTAGTTGCACATGGATAGTCTCTGATGCTTCGTGCTGTGCCACCAACCTGGAGGTGTGGGTATCTTTGACGAATATTGATACTCCTCCTTTTGTGGTTCGGTCCAAGTTTTGGGGCCGAAAAGCATGGTATGAGGTATAACCTGGTAGTGCTGGGGTGCTCTCGAGAGCCTTGAACCAGGTTTCTGTTACTGCACAGATATCGATGTTCTCCATGCTAAGGAGAGTTTCAGGTGCATGCATCTTGAGGTTTAGACTTCTGGCGTTGAGTAGCATTACTCTTAGTTTCTTATCCCTTGTGATACCTATGGAGGTGGGTTTGTCTTTTGAGCCTTGCCTAAAAAAGGCACTATGGGGGTAGCAAGAGCCTTTGCCAATATCCGAAAGCCCAGGGGTGACAGGTGCAAGCCATCCCTAGCGAAGCATCGTGGCTTGTCAAGCATGTCATCCCAGGCTGACAGGCATTGGATCCCCTTTGAATGACACCAATACTTAAGCCAATTGTTGAAACTGATAATCTTGTCTTCATACTGTGGCATCATTCTTGGTGAGGGTAAGATGCTACTCAAGGTCAGGGTCATACTGGCCTGGGCTACATGCTCAGAGAGCTCCTCTATGTCTCTTTTCATGTAGTCCAGGGAGGTACGTCTCAGGTCATTCACACCAGCATGGACAATGACTGAGTCATATTTGTACTTGCCTTGGAGTGACCTGAGTGCTTGTGTTATGTGGCGGATCCTAGCGCCCGATAGGCAACTCACCGTGACCTTCTCCTTGTTCAGCCTGGTGAGCGGGACGTCAGTGTGCCTGATGATAGAGTCACCTATTACAAGTGTATCAGGTGTGTTGTTTAGACTTAAGGGCTGTGACTGTTCGGCACACTGGCTTTGTGAGCTATGGGATGCACGTGTTTTGTTTTGGGGTAGCGGTTGTTTGGGTGTCTGCTTTGGAGGTCTCTGCTGCTTAGGCAGATTTTTATTTAGAGCCTCCAAGTATGTTTTTGTGTGTTTATGTGTTTGCTTTGCTGTCGTGGTAGGTCTATGTGAGACTGGAATTGTAGAGAGTGTGGTTTCCTTCTCCTCCTGACTGGTTATGCCAGTACTGAGTTGAGAGAGCTTAGCCTCTAGTTTGGCTATATGGTTGCATCTCTCACATGTGTTGGAATTTGTTGGGAGGAGGAGAGGGTTGTCTGTGTACATTAGGCAGTTGTAACATTGCCTCAAGATTCCCAGGTTCACCAGCTGGACCGGAGAGGAGGTTGACAACTGACCTTTGGACATGCTAGAATAGTATTGGGAATTCCTTTATAATTGAAAAAAGGGCCAATGGGGAACAAGTTACTCAAGGGGAGTTTGTGAGGGTGTAGTGCTTTTAATTTTTTAGTGCTGACTTATATAATTGCTTTAGTGAGCAAGTGCTAGGCTTTAGCATAGGAATAGGATGTTTATTATGAGAACTAGATCAGTTCCAAGGCTCAAACCCAAATAAGCGGCGCTGCTCGATGCCGCGCTATGCACAAAATCACGCAAAGCCGTGATACAGCGGGTTTTATACACATGTGACACATTTATGGGAATGGTAATTGACAGGGGAGGGTGCTCTAATGTAAGAGTGTGTGTGTGTGTGTGTGTGTGTGTGTGTGTGTGTGTGTGTGTGTGTGTGTGTGTGTTTGTGTGCGTTACAACATGCTACCAACAAGTTTCTGCAGTCTGCCATTGTGGGTGGTGGTATGCACATTTGTGTAACCAGAAAAGCCAGTTTCAAATAGCTTGAGGCAAATTTCATTCAGCCATGGTATGTACCTAACCAGGCATATCCAACAACTGGCACGTCCACAGATGTTCCTCACTAACTAACTAACAGGGCTTAAGTAATATGTCTTATGCAGACAGCCTCAATACCCTATCCCTGTATTCTGTGTCTCCTGCAGGCTTGTGAGGAGAGATCTAAGCCTGGCATTCAGGGCATTGTCAGACCCCAATCCGAAGGACCTCCTGCATATCCACAAAACAAACAGTACCAGAATTACCTGTTCTAAAGACTTAAACCTAGCCTGTAATATAAATAAGACCTGCTGGAGAAATAGGTATGTATCCCGAGACTACCCCGTATATGGAACAGGCTCCCCATCCATGTGAAGCAGAGTTCCGCCCTAACCCAATTCAAGTGCAACTTGGATAACTGGATGGGAAACCGGAAATTCATCCCTGGTTTGGCACCTATGTCTCTGATGCAAACAGGTAACCTGTAAATGGTTCATCTCCCAGGCCCATGCTTACACTTATCAAGGGTATCAGAACTTGTCAGAGATTTGGGATGCATGACTAGGCTTAAAAGGCCCTTGTGGTCGTTAGCCTAGTAAACACATATGAACCTATGACCCTGTTGTTTAAACCTTGGTTACAGGCTAGGAGAAATAAATGGGATACAACTGTCTTGCCCATTTATTCCTACCAGGGGAGACAGTCAAGTGGCTGGAATGTTGTCATCATCCTGCTGGGGAGTGGGGTAGGGGGGTCTTTTGTTGACTCTGTGCATGTAAGTCATGACCTCAAGTCCCCAAGGGGTAGCATATGGATCATAATCACGGCTTTATCCTTCTATGCCAAAGAAGCTGGTAAAACCTCCTTACTGACTGTGTCAATTTATTGCTTCAATCCAAGTAAATATTTAATATTCTGTATGTACAACTGGAATGTGGAGAAAGACGATAGGTAAGAAACTGTAGAGGCTATACTGTTATTACTCAGCAGCAAAGTAACTTTGCACTGACTGTAGATAGATGTATTCACCTGTAAAAACATTAAAATGTGTTACATTTTCATAAGTACCAACAACCTCTATATATTAAACTATAAAGCTTTTTAAACCTACAAATAAGTTAATTGTTTTAATTCATCTAGCTGTTAATCCTGAACCTACCACTCCCATATCAAGGAGATTGTGCAACTCCAGTTGCTGGTATACTTTCATTCGATACTCATCCATCTGAAACTTCTTTTGCTGGGCTAAGTCATAGTCCTCTTTCTCAACAGCACATCGCTTCTCTACTTCATATCTACCAAGACGCTCACCAACCTACAAAATATGATTGTTATGAGTTCAAATTTTTGATAACTTTTTAACGTTCAACAATATAATGCATATTATTGCATCAAACAATAGTACAGTGTGATAACATTTACATGTTCTTTTTACAGAAGTATTCTTGTAGCCTTAAGACAAGTAATGACTTCATATGTAAAGTATTATTTCTAGATGTCCTAACATCTCATTACGGTCTGCAGCTTTACCCCAGCCCTTGTACATACACGTTCATCTCATTTGGTAATCAGGAAGTATATTCTTACTTCTGGGTCAGTTTTGCACAAAATGAGAGTACTACCCAACCAGGCTGTATGAATGACATTAGCCCACATTAAACTACTGCAAGTGACGAGGAAGGCAAATATGAATTACTTAACAGGTCTTTTTAGGATGAGGATAAATATTTACCATAAGGAAGCACGATGCGGCTTATAGTTAGGATCTCAGTGATACTGCCTCTGACATAAGACGGTTATGCTCTCAGTGATACTGCCCATGACACAAGATAGCTAGATTCTCATGAAACTGCCCCTGACACAAGACACAGATCTAAAATCCAGAGGATATGCTTACCGTGTACAATTATTTCACGAACAAGAAAGGGAAACATTCTGGCCAAAGTGGAGTAAACTGCATGAGGTCATACAAATAGTATGATTAAACATGCAGTATGTATAAGAAAGCTAAGCAGAATGAAGAAATTGTAGTTTTCCAGACTTAGTCCAAATGAGAAAAAAATTCTCATAAATTAACTAGCCATTCCAGTATATGGAGAATAAAGTTTCAGACTGGGGCATCAAGTAAAATAATATCTTTATATAGACTTAATAATAGATGAAGTTTGGAATCTAATCTGAGAATAGAGCTTAGGGTATTTTTTCAGCTATTTATTAGTTCATTCAGTCATTAATTTATTTATAGATTGTCCACCCAAAGTGAAAAGCTGCAGAAAAATCATACAATGCATTTAAAGGAAAAGAAAAAAAAAGTTATTTTCTTAATAATTTTAGACATAGATAGGCAGGTCTATCCTAGTCACCTATAGGACTAAGGCTAATAAGTATTACGCAGCTTAGTATCTGAAACTTTCTCAAGCTACTAGTCCCTCCTCTCTTGCGCAAAGTGCTCTGCAAAATAGCTACCTCTCTAGATATCTGTCTTGCAGTTTTAATGCAGAGTAAAACAAACAGAATAAAGAATAAAAGAATTCCAAACCATGTCAGCAATGAGGCGGGAGGATATGTTGAAAGGAATGGACTTCCTCCTCCAGATCTAATGTTACTAAAATACATTTCATATCTGGTATGAGGACGGCCATCCTAGTCAACTGCAGGACACGATTCCAAGGTTGGACACCTGTAATAATATCACTCTCAAGGAAATCCAGGACATACAGCTCACGTCCAGCTTCTAGTGTTTTGTAACAGTATTCAGTGAAGCCTATGTAGCTGCAAGACAAATAAGAGGTAGCCACTGCCCTTTGTTTAATGAACCTTCGGCACAGTAGATTAAGATTTACTCTATTTCCCATAACAGAACCGAATGCATTCAAGTAACCATCAGGCTAACATCATTTTAGAAACTTCATATTTTAGTTTCTTGTTAGAAAGAGATACATTTATTAATCTTTCATTAGAGATTTTGTTCTAACCTCATAGTCTGGGCAGCCATACAATGCAGAAAATACTTGTGTCTGCTGGAGCAATTAAGAAAGAATGTGGACAATTTGATAGACTGGCTGAGGTTTGTCTTACTGGCTACCTTAGGGGGTCAAAATGGAGAGATGGTAAAATCAGAAATTAAAGGAGAGAGTAGTATTGCTGGGATTGAATTTATCTTCAAGTCTTGATGACTATCTTCAAGAGGGGGACACTGTTTTCGCAAAATCTTATCAAAACAACACTGACATATAGGCTATATTTTATATAGCATATATCATGGACAGAAATAGTTTAAAACATAAAAAGCCAGCTGGTTGCACAAGCCCCAGAATAAAAAAGTGCCAAATCCTGGTAGGTATACTGGTGCCAGGACTGGAAAAAAATGATAGAGTAGAATCCTGAAGACACAGAAACATTCCTACAATGGGGTTAGGCCAGGCTCAGGGGGAGGATGGCCCCCTGTGTTAGAAGGAAGTAACAGTCCACAAAAAAATAAAAAAAATTGACAGGCCAAAATGCAGCCAGTCAGATGACAAAGTGGACTACTGAAGATAAGAAAGAATTTTTGGATAAAAGATACACAAAAGATTAAGAGAGAAATTAGGGGACAGGAAAGAAAAATGCTTCCACAAGAAAACCTGTCAAAAGTTTCAAATGAAAATTTGTGTTCATTAATACAACAGATTAATGAATAACACTATATAGACCCAGAAACCTTGGGCTGTTTGGAAAAAGAAGTGACAAAGGAAGTACACAAATATAAAGAACAAAATCTAGAGATTTTTGAATGGTATAAAAAAGGAACATGGGCATGTGAAAGAAAAGGAGATCTGATATGGTGGAATATTTATGCAAATGAGAAAGTCAAACTAATCAATACAAAAAAGCAGCTTTAAAGGTATTTGAAAAGAAATACAGACAAAGGTATTCAGATGTGGAAAATTTTACAATACAAAAAAAAGATCACAAAGGAGGAACTATTACAGAGCATTAGTAAAGTATAAGTTTAAAAAATAAAAGTTGAAGCTATGGAATACTTGCAAACTGAAGGATTTAGTGTAGAAAGTCTTTCACATGTTACGTCACAGCATGACAGAACAATGAGTTCCCAGAGTAAGGAGAAAGAGGTGGAGCAGGAGACATCTGAAGAAGAAATATGGACATGGGAAAGAAAAAAGAAATTTAATATGGTGCAATATTTATGCAAAGGAGAAAGCAAAACTAAGAATACAAAAAAAACAGCACCAAAGATATTTGAAGAGAAATACAGGCAAAAGCATCCTGATATGAAAAATATTACAATACAAAAAATAAGAAAATAAAGGGGGGGAAATCAGAAAAAGGGGATTAGTAATGCAAAAGTTAAAGAAATAGAAACCAAAGTTATGGATTATCTGTGAAATGAAGGATTCAGTGCAGAAAATCCAACCCTCGTAACATCACAACATGATAGAACAATGAGCCCCCAAATTAAGGAGAAACCTATAGATGAATCCGATCAGTTGCCGTATGAAGATACTTTGGAACCTTCATCAGAAAACCAGTACAAATGTTCAGTTGGAGTTGCACAGCAAGGGAAGGAGTAGGAAACGGTAGCAACTCTGATGCAGTCAATGATGTAGAGTGATTGGCCGTTGAGTTCCCATATGAAAGCGCAACAGATCACACAGGATGAAGCTGAAGAGAATATGTCACAGGAAGATGTTCTGGAACTTTCTGTAGAATGCCCGTAGGAAATAGAACAAAGAATGCACCCTCAGTTTAGAAGAAAAAGATATAAGGGAATAGTTGCTTGATTTAATAGAACTGGATATACATATTACAATCGAGGAAAGAAATAGAGTACAGAATGTCAATAAAACCCAAAATGTCAGAAGTCTTATAAAATAAACACAGTAATCAAGACTATTAACAGAAATACAGAAATTATATAAAATAAGTTAATAAAATATATTACTGTGCAGCTAAATTAATAATAGATAAAGTCTTACCACAAAAATACAATTAGGGAAAGTAAGGGAAGAAATCAAATGCCATCATGAAAGCACTGAATAGAAAAAAGTATAAAGCAATTAAGACAAGTGCCATTGTTAGAAAAGTAGAGAAAAGGGAACACATCAACAAAAACACTTAGAAAGATATACGTGATAAAAGCAGAGCTCACTATTAGAACAGACCATGATCTAATGTACACCACTGCAAACAAACTAAAGATATCAGCACAGGCAGAAAAACTTAGAAGATATGCAAATAAATATAAAGGAAAATGTACAAAATAAGCAATTCGCTGATGATCCAAAAAGTTTTATAGAGAATTGGTAAGCAAAACAAATGTAATAGAAACACCACCAAAAAAGAAGAAATAGACACATTTTGGAAAAAGTTCTATGAAGACCCTATGGAACACAACAAAGACGCTGAATGGAAAGAAGAACTAAAAGAAAAAGTGAAAAGTTCAGCAGTACTGGATATGAAATGGGATGAAGTAATGGCAAGAGGGACTGAAACAAATTTAAGAAAAAGTTCTCAACTGGAAAACCCCAGGCAAAGATGCCCTACTTAACTTCTTGCTGAAAGTATTAACTTTTTGCATGAGGATTTATCCCCGAGTAAAAACTACTTATATGTGCATATAGAACAGATACCAACCTGGTTAACAACAGGAAAAAAGGATACTCCTCCTTAAGAGTAAACCTGCAAGATATCATAAAAACTACAGACCAATAATTTGCCTTCTGACAATGTATAAACTGTATACTGGAAATGCTGCTGACACAGTTTATAGTTATTTAGCAGAAAACTCAATCATGGCAATAGAACAAAAGGGTAACAAATGGATGTCATAAGGAGAAAATGATCATTTGTTGTTAAATAAGTCATAACAGAGAGTTGTAAAATGGGTAAGAATCTAAGTATGCCATGGAAAGATTACAAAAAAAATTGACAGCATCCCGCACTCATGGATAAAGAAGTGCTTACAGATGTATAAGATACAACCTGCACTGATCAATTACATTAGAGTGACCATGAAAAAGTGGCAAACCTCTTTCCACCTAAGCCATGATAAAGGAAAAATTATTATCCCAGGGATAAAAATTCAAAGGGAGATATTCCAAGGTGACTCATCACCACTGCCCTTATTAGGTCATGGTTATAATTTGGGTTCAAGAAAACAAAGTGTAAAGACTTATCATCATTTCAGGAGGATTTAGAACTGTACACAGTAGTTCATCAGATGAGGAGCTGAAAACAGAACTGGTAGTGGTCCAAACTTCAGATGATATTAGAATGTCATTTGGTCTTGATAAATGTGCAAAAGCAACATTTAAAGCAGGAAAACTGCAGCACCAATGAAAATATCAGCTTGGGGCAGGAATGTGATATAAAAAAATATGTGCAGAAGAAAGTGTATAAATATTTGGGAACTGATGAAGGCTCAACAATAAAACATGAACAAATGCAAACAAGACTAAAATTAATACTGGAAACAGCCCTGACACCTAGGAACAAAGTCCAGTCTATAAACCAAACGAATAAGTAAACCAGTCTATAAACCAATTTGCCCTTCCTGTTCTAACTTACAGTTTTGGGTTGACTGGCCCCAAAATGTACTGGATCAGTTGGACAGGAAAACAAGAAAAATGCTTCACGCTTATCAAATGATATAAAAATCATTGCATACTCCTTCTGAAGGAGGTATGGGCTGCCTCAAAATTGATTACATATATAGAACTGCAATAGTAGGACTGCATACGTATTTGTTGACCTCACCAGATTCAAACATAGTGAAAGTTTTGAAACATGAAGAGAACAAATCTAAGATGACTTCCTGATTAGTTTAGCAGAAGCATATCAGTGTCAAACATGAATGAAAATCAAACCAGAAGTAGACATAAATCAGGCAGCAACTGAATGTGCCACAAAACAAAAGAAAGAATACAAGGAGGATCAGATGAAAAGGCAAGAAATGTGGAAAATGCATAAATATAGTTGCAAGTACAGAAAACTCCTGGAACAGCCTTACGTCAGTTAGGATATGATGCACGAATGGTAAAGAAGAGGTGAATTTAAACTGAAAGGTTAATATTAGCGGCCCAGGATAGTGGGCTATGTATATGTTGGTTTACAAAGTCCGATGAACATGTGGGAGAAGGAGATAAATGCAGGTTCTGTAAAACAGAACTGGAAGCAGTCACACCTCTTATTGCTGGGTGTGATACACTAATAGCAGAGGGCCTGCATACTGAAAAGTATTATAATGTGGCAAGACTGTTGCACTGGGCAATGTACAAACATTACAATATAGAAATAGCGGAGAAGCACTGGAAACATGAGCCAATAGCATTACTGAGAATTATAAAGTTCGTATCATATGGGATTACCAATTAGAAACAGTTAAAAATGTAGATGCAAGAAAACCAGATACAGTACTCCACGAAAAGAAGACAAAAGTAGCACTGATAACTGAAATTGCTACACCCAGTGATTACACTGTTTTATGTACAAGAGAGATAACAAAGTAAAAAATACCAGAATTTGCAGGCAGAAACGAAGGCAATGTGGAAGAAGGATACCCATACAGTTCCAATAGTAGTTGGAGTAATGGGTCTCATAAAAAAGAATTTGCAGTCTTAGGCTGCCGATACATTTAACTCCATATGAATGGCGGATGCTAAGAAGAGCACTTCTAGCTAACATCAAAGACTGAAACAGTACTAATGTCATGAACTTTATTCATACTTTGACTTGGGAATGGGGTCCATTCCCATCAAGGTATTAGAAACCCAAAAGACCTGGAGAAAATAACCGGATGTAACCATCAGGATAACATAAATTTAGCAACTTTAGATTTCAATTTCTTGTTAGAAAAGGATACAATCGTTAATCTTTCATTAGAGATTTGGTAGATTTCAATTTATTGTTAGAAACGGATACAATTATTAATCTTTCATTAGAGATTTGATTCTAACTGCTCAGCGATACAATGCAGAAAATACTCATGTTTGCTGGAATAATTAAGAAAGAATGCAGGCAGTTTGACAGACTGGCTATGGTCTGCCTTACTGGCTACCTTTGGGATAAATGACAGTTTAGTTTGTAATGACACACTCTCATTGTCAAAAACTAGGATTTACACATAATGCTTACAGCTCAGAAGCTTTTTTTATCTGAAATAAAGGCCACTTGAAAAAGTGTTTTCTTTAAGAAATATTTCCACTCATATGTAACAGTTGGTTCAAAAGAAGAAAGAGACACTCTCAAACAAAATACAAATTGCAAGAAGGGACTGGATCCTTCATAGGAGTTCAAACAAGGGAAATACTGCTTAAAATGGTTTTGTATGTTTTCAAAAATAGTAATGATAAAGAGTCAGAATCCTAAAGACAGTAACAGACAGTAGCAAGGTATACCTTACTAAAGGAATAGCTTAATCATGAATCCAACATCTGAGAAAGATTGTCTAGCACTGCAGGTATAAATTGTGAAACAATCAAACCCTTCTGACATAGCCCAGACAGAAAAGTATGTCCATTTGCACTTGAGCATTTTTCTGGTATTAATCCTCCAGGCAGAGCTGAGTATCTGGACTTCTCTGATAGGATATGAGGAGACCTGGACCATTACTGGAACTGAAGTAACCACATGCTTAGACAGATGAAGCTGAGATTCAGGAGATGCTTTTTAGATGGACGATCCAGGAGAGATATGAAGGACCCTACATGAAAAGGTTCCCCAAGAATGAGATACTTGAGCAAAGGAAACCAGTTTGTTGAAGCCAAAATGGGGTTATATAAATGCATCTGGACTTTTTCAGTCTGTCTTCTAAATAAATTTCAGAATAAAGGAAAAGACAGTAAAATAATTACAGAGTGTTCTGAAGGTTGTTTCTGTATAAAATCATCCATGGATGTTTCAGTAGAAAGAAAATGACAAAAGAAGCTGCTGCACCTGGTACTGGCAGGTATATAAATAAGGCTGCAGCAATGTTTCTCATATAACATAAAAAACTTTCATGCTGCTGATGGACTGACAGACCACTCATGAGGCATCAGCAAGTCATTAAACAATGACAGAGCCTACCTACTTGAAAACTGGTTTCCTCTGGAATGTGACTGATAACCCGTGTTCACTTAGCTAACTGACATACCTGCAAAGATTCATGATAGAAAAGTGAGCCTCTCCCTGTTTAAGTAACAAACTACTGCTATGTTGTCAGTGTAGTTGGCTATACCAAGAAGACCAGTCTCCTCTTCAGAACACTATGTGCAGACTGGCTCTGTCTGTACCCATACACCTTAGAGAGTCTGCCTTTGACAGCAACCCACTCCACAGTCAGGGGCATCCACGACGACAGCCACAGCAGGAACGGGGATAATGAAAAGACTGTCTAAGTTACGTTTTGGAGTATGAAGCCACCATGGGACTGCCCATGACATTTGTTTAGTGTGAACTGGATGAAGAAGTGCCTTTGAGCATGAAAGTGTTGACGTTACATTGTCTCTATTAAACTTTATATTCTATCCTTGGTGAATGAGTCCTTCTTTGAACCGTTATATCTGGTTTCCATCTTGGCTTAACTTGCATGGTTTGGCTGTTTTGTTGGTATTACACTTCATCCAGGAAGAAGGTCAGAGTCAAAATAGCTTTTGGCATATCCTCTGTGTAGAGGTTATGGGATTGGTGGGCATTCGCTTCTACGCCTCATCATTACAAGCAATGCCATGAATCTGAGATCATAAGGGGAGGTGGAAGGGAATCAAAACTCTATTTCATTGTTGGCACCTGGTATGAAGGCCTACTGGCTACAGTACAAGTGCTGCTTCTTTTTACATTTATGTCTCCTACCAGGTCTCAGAGGTAATAAGTCTGAGAATGGCAAAGAATCCTGCTGTAGCTGTCTTATTAACTGAAAAGGTAGACTGCTAAAAGGCAAGGCAAAGAGATACCTTTGTTGCTGCTGGTAACGTTGTAACAACAGGTACTGAGAATGGCACATGCAGGATAGTTTGCATCAATGGTGTTGATATTGGCTTCGATGCTACACTTGATATTCAAGGCAGAGGCCCATGCTGCCTAAGGCCAATGTGAACACTGAGAGATTTGATAATGAAACCAAACCTGACTACAAAACCCCAACAATGGGACTGTTTTATTTATTTATCTGCATTGGTTAGCTAGAGTAGAGTATCATTCCACAGTAACAATTTTCAGAGTTCTTTTCATTTCATCTTGAATAACTTTAATGAATTTTTTCTATCCCTAATGGGTGTCAGTGTAAATGATTTACAAATATAACAAGCAGCAGAAAAATACTCTTCACCTAAGCAGTATGTACAAAGAAAATGTTTGCCATGTGGTAGAACTGTGTGCTTACATTTACATTTTTACTCACTTTACTCTCTGTTAATCTCAGACAGACAAAACGGTAACAAATGCCAAGAACAATATCAACAACTGTGAATAAAAATTAAAAGATAACAGTAATGCTACAGTAGAGAAATGTAAAATGTATAACTGTAAGGGTGAGGTGAGAAAAAAATGCCACAGCATACACAGACAGGGTATTACTTATCTTGCAAATACGCAGCAGCTCCATCAGGGCTGGATTTGTGAGTGCCTTGTAGGTTAGACACAGGTTGCCCCTTAACAGTCGATACGAGAAAGAGTAAAAGGAAAGGGCTTCCAGCCTATCTGCATAGGACATGTTGTTTACACCCTTTGTTTTCTTTGTGAGGAACCTTTGAGGTCACTCCAGCTGTTGAAGGTGTCTGGTCAAGTACATTCCAAATGGTGTGTTGTACTCAATTACTGGTCTAATGAGGGCTGTGTACAGTGAGACAATAATTTCCCAGGATCTGGAAGCCATACCTTTACTTATAAGTCGTGCCATACAGATTCACTTCTTTACCGCTGTGGATACATGACAGTTGAAGTTCAGATCCAGATCCATTACCTCTGAGTCTACTGCTAGGGGAGTATTATCAATGTTCTAGTTAGCAGGAGCATTTGTTTTCCCAAAGGGTATGATAATGCATTTCTATGTGCTTAGTTTCAAGTCGTGGTTGTGATACCAGTCAGTTATCTGATTTAGGCCTTCCTGAAGGAAATCTACATCACTGCGGAATTCAGTGATAGTCCCCAGCTTGCAGTTGTCTACAAACTTTGTCATTCAGATGCCATCCACATTTGCCCTGGCATCTACAAAGCAAATTCCAAACAGAAGAGGTCCCAGCACTGAATCCTGTGGCACACCACTAGTAACTGGCCTCTTGCTGGAACGTGAATCACCAACTTTGACCACTTGTGTCCTGTCCTTGAGTCAACTGGCTTTCCATCTAGTGATGTAGATTTATGCCCAGTTCTGTGAGTTTATTTATAATATTACCTGAGTGGGGTATTGTGTTAAATGCCTTACCTAGGTCAAGGTATGCAGTGTTTTACCCTCATCTATGGGGTTAGTGACCTTCTCAAAGATGTTTACTAGGTTTAGCAGTATGACCTTCCAATAACAAAGGCAAACTGGGTCAGGTCCAGTGTTTGGAGGTTTTCTATGTCTTTGTTTTCAGGTCCATGTTTATTCTTATCATGGCCTTACAGACAAGATTAGTCAACTTTATAGATATGTAGTTACCAAAGTCACAAAAAGCGAAAAAGAGATTCCAAGAAGAGAAAAGAAGGCAGTTTAATATGGAAAAACTTGTAACAAAGGTATGCCTTTGTTACAAGTTTTTCCATATTAAACTGCCTTGCTTTCTCTTCATGGAGTCTTTTTATCGTTTTTTTAGTTACCCAGGTCAGTTGACCGCAGGGGTATAACCATAGCTATTCTCCACTTTGTTGGAACAAAGCCTGTTTGGAGACTATGGTTAAATAGCGATTCTAATGGGCCTGAAAAGTCACTATATAAATTATTATAAATTATATAAATTATTTAAAAGGTAACCTGGCAACTTCAGCTCTATTCAGTAGCATACCGCCTGCTCAGAGGTGATCTCTGCCTGACGTACAAGGCCATGTCCAATCAGGATCTGATGGACATGCTCCACCTCAAAAAATCCAAATCCATCAGGACCACGAGAACTAAAGACTTAAACCTCAGCACAAGTATGAATAGGACATGCTGGAGGGATAGATTCATAACCCAGAGGCTTCCCATGCTTTGGAACAAGATCCCAGTTCGTATTAGGCAGAGCCCCTCACTGACTCTCTTCAAGAGAAATCTTGATGAGTGGATGGGAGATCGTAAGTTTACCCCAGGGGTCACATCTGTGTCACTGCTAGACAGGGGCACAGTAAACTAATTCTATTATATAAGGGGACCTTCATTGTGCCACTTCTAGACAGAGGCACAGTATTCTAAATTTATTCTGTACATTTTATGTACCATTTCAAGGGGTGGCAAAAGCCACATCACTATGGCTAGGCTTACAAATGCCCCAGGGCAGATAGCCTAGTACTATACTATGAAACTATGAAACTATATCATCAGACCCCATTGATGCTATGTTTTTAGCTCTGGAGAGTGTTGTGGCTACCTGTTCTGTAGTGATAATTGGTGGAGGAGTGGCAGTGAGTATTACTTGGGGGAGAACAGGGGTTGATGTGGGAGTGAAGTTTGAGCTAATTTATCAACCGGCAGATTAGCTATGTCAGTCAGCTGGGTGTAGGAGATGCCATTGTTATCTACTTCTGTACATTGCTGGGTGTTACCCTTAAGATTACGGACATTCCTGAAAAATTCTTTATAGCTATCCTTAGCGTTAGAGTCTATTTTTATCTCAAAGTCAGCTTTCAGATACTTTACTAGTTCCCCTGATCTGCTTATTAAAACTAATAATTTATTGCTCTGTTGTGCAAATTCCCTACTACTTCTCAACAAGGTTTTCCTGCTTTGTTGTACAATCTATTAAGACCAGGGGTCCACCAGGGTGGCTAGTTTTTCTGATTTGACTTGGGCTTATTTTGGGTCAATACAGCTGTTTTTATGCAGTTTTTTATTTGGTCATACAAGGCTTTAGTGTACTGTTTTGCATAGGCTACTGTATTTTCAGGATTTGGGGGGGGGGGTTGGAATCTAGCTATGCCATCACTTAATAGGGGGTAGTTGCCTTAAGAAACATTTTTAAAGTTCTTGGGATTCAGTAGGGGTCTAGTCTTACCTTAATTTCCAGGAAGACCATTTTGTAATCTGATCTTACCAGTGAAGACATCACACATGGGGCGTGCAGAGCTCTCCCATATTTGTGAGCATCAGATCCAGGACATTTGTTTCTCTGTGGGAGTGTTAGGAATCTTTGGGCCTGTGTGTTACTGGTCATGTATGCTTCCCAGTCAATACAGCGGTAATTAAAATCACCCATGAGTATGGCATTGGGCTGGATGGTGGGTGATTCAAGAAGTTCTAAGTATGATATGTGGGTATCCTGGTTCACAGAGAGTGATCTGTAGCTAGCAAGGATTTGGTAGCTGGTTTTCCCATAGACAGTTGGACATGGAGTAGCTCTAGCAAGTCATATTGTTTGACCGATCTTGATGTGAGATTATCCTTTATGTAGGTAAATATACTTCCTCCTTTAATTCTCCCGCATTCAGTAGGTGAACGAAATGTATGATAGCATTATAGCCATGCACAGCTGGAGTGCTTTCTGTGGTTTTAAGCCATGTTTCTGTAACTGCATAGACATCATCATTCTTCAGAGTAAGGAGAGCTTCCAGGAAATACAGTTTCCTATTGAGATTCCTAGCACTGAGCAGTAACACCTTTAGGTTGTCCTGAGTATCATTTGTTATGTTGGAAGGTTTTTCTGTTTGACAATTCCTAAAATAGGCAGAATGAGGTGGATAATGTTTTATCCAGTATCCGAAAACCTAGAGGAGGCAAGTGGAGACCATCTGGCAAAGCAGTGTGGTTTGTCGACCATGTACTCCAGGTTGAGAAATATTGGACCCCTAAGGAATAACACCAGCAGCTAAGGCAATTGTTAAAGTAGATAATTTTCTGCATGTATTGTGACATCATCCTTAGTGACAGCAGAATGCTGCTTAGTGTTAGGCTCATACCTGCCTGTGACACATATTCTGAAAGGTCAATCACGTCTCTCTTCATATAGTCCAGAGACACATGCCTCAGGTCATTCATTCTCACGTGAAATATGATAGAGTCATACTGGTTCTTAGGGTTGAATGAGTCATTCACCCCTAAGAACCCTAGGGGTTTCACCTGTTTTCCTCTTGGACAGGGGCAATAGGTGCTGATTTTAGTGTCTGCTTGAACCAGACACCCTTGGGAAAACGGGATGAACTTGGCTAGGCTTGTAAGGACCCCGGGGCCATTAACCTAATAACCTCCTATGATCCTATGATCCCATGAGTGCGGAAATGATCTGCCAGATCCTGTTCCCTGACAGGCAACTAACTGTAACTCTCTCTTTATCCAGCCTTCTAAGGGGGACATCAGTGTGTCTCACAACAGAGTCACCTAACACCAGAATGTTGAATTGTGAACTGGTTCGCCTTATGGGCTTGGTAGTTGAGACAGGATGAGATGTGGCTGTATGTATTGTGCTGGTATATGCCTTGTTTGTATGAATGCAGGGTTTCTGAGGACTGCACCTGTGAGGCCTTTGAGGCTTAGGGCGGCTATAAGTGAGCACCTCCACATATCTAAGTTTAAGTTTGTGGTCTTTAGTGGATGTAGCCAGTGGTGTGTGTGTGTGTGTGTGTGTGTGTGTGTGTGTGTGTGTGTGTGTGTGTGTGTGTGTGTGTGTGTGTGTGTGTGTGTGTGTGTGTCACTGAAAACCTGTTTGCTGCATTTAGTGTCTGTATGTGATAGTCTGGCCTCCAGTAACAATGTATAGGTACATCTCTCACATACTGTATTTGTCTGTTTAAGAATTAAGTGATTGTCAGTGTACATGAGGCAATTGCTACATTGCCTCAGAATGCCTGAATCCACTAAGCTAGAGACAGAGATGGTAGAAGTGCCTATCCATGGATGATGATCTTAATACACTTACAAGGTATACGAGTGGTGGGTTTATATAAACAGAACAAGGTGGTGGGGTGCCTGCTTGCTGTAAGTTCAGCTGACCTAGTCTGCAATGCTGCCCAGCACCCAAACTAGCTGCTCACTGCACAGTGACAGTCCTGGCTGCTAAAATGAGGTAATATTAACTAACAAATTCCTAGATGGATGTGTAAGTGCTGCTAACTGGGCAAACATGTTGCCTAGCAAGTGCCATGGAACTGGGGTAAAGTTCTGAGATAGTTTTATAAGGAAATTTCAATTTTTGGCATTTGCATATACACAAGAGTCCTCAAACCACCATTGTGCAAAGAGCAGCTTCTCACAAACTTAAGGCTTAAACACTCTTAGAAGAAAAAAAAACAAATTTAACAGTACCTAAGCCCTCAGGCCAATCACATAAGCACACAAGAAGTTCTGCACCAATAATTCCCAGCTCAGACAAGTGAAGTCAGCCCTCTCCTGCCACAAGAGTGCAGACTTATACTCTCAATGTAAAATGACGGTTAGGAATCCAAGTGTTGGAAACAACAAACAGTCTCCAAAGTAAAAAATGTGTGCTTGTGGTAAGTAAGTACAGTGTTAAATGCAAAATATTAGGTAAAAAGACAAATGTTGTTAAATTTATTAACAGTTGTTCTGCACACAAACAAACAGCACAACACTTTAAAATTAATAATTATGTACACGAGCCATACAACAAAAAGGCACTGACATTTCCTCAAAAAAAAAAAAAAAAAAAAAGCATAAATAAATAAATAACTATTACACTAAAACTTATACACTTGTAATAGCTTATTGGCAACAGGTCACAATAACAATAATCATAACAGTGGGAAGAATCCCAAGCATTACTGTGTTTTCCCCTTGAAAGGTGAAGTTACAAACTTCACTGAAACTAAGTCATGTCAAATCCTGTTATACTTCTAGATTGTTCTTCTAATTTACAGTGTTTTGGATACTTCATGTTGGAGTAGTGCCAAGCATGGCCAACTAGAAGAAGGATGAGCGACAAAACCAGGACATGCTAGAAAGATTATACTTCTCAGCTGAAGTTCTTCAAATTTAACAATATTCTCTGGCAAGCAGAAGAAAAGTTTGTTCTGCCCAACTTACTCTGCTATCAGCATCACATAACTGCAATTTTATGATGACAGAGTGCAATGGGACAGACTGGCTAAGATGTCTGCCATATTCCTTTTTAACAGGGAGGGGATTATAAATCTCTTATGCTCTTTAGACTTAGACATGCTACATACTGATATAAAGAATCAAGTATTCCCCTATTCAGTTTCAAAGTTTTCTGTAAATTTTTGCTTCATCAAAGAAACCCAAATCGTATCTTATTTTAAAAATAACAGGAGAGAGATGTATCAAAAAGATGGTAAACTCTTGAAATTACTGGAACCATATCATACATTATGTTCAATATAAAGATCTTAGAAATGTACTTTTGTGATCACTAGAAGTCCCATGAGTATCCTCTCAGCTAAAAGGGGATTCACTTAAAGTTATTTTCAATGACAATTATTTAAATGAGATTTGATTAGATATGCTCAGTGTTTTCCAATATGGAACATGCTCTACAATCCTACGCAGACGGTTGTGCCTTTCTCACCATTCTCCTTAAAATAATACACTGCAAGACTAACATACATCTCAACTGTCCAGATTTTCACAGAATGCCTAGATTTTTGCATCATATTTTTGGCCTGTTAGTCATAAAAATAATGGCAGACATTTACGATTTAGACTTCATAAACTTCAGAAAATGTATGTTAATGCAAAACCTGCTATTCTATCAACTAAGTTTATAAGAACAATATTTAAAAACTGTCCCTATTTTTCAGCCTTTGTCTATTATTTATGGCTTTGTCCAGTTTTCTTGTTCTAAGAGGTTGAGTGGTATGCTACTGCACCTTAGAACAACAGAGACTTACACTATGCAGCAACACCACTGAGTTAAACAGCTTTCTGTCCAAGTGTTTAAAGTCACAATTTGAACACGTTGACTCTAAAACAACTGCGTCACTCACATCTCAGTAAAGTCAATTTGAATTGTCTGGCACTGTCAAATTCTATGGAATGAAAAATTGGGAGCTGCAAGTTGAATATTATAGGATAACTGTGCCTGGGAAACGAAGTTCAGTTTTAAGAGATATCTAGCTGCCTTACTGCTGGAAAAAGGTTACTCTATTTTCAGCCCTACTCCACCACAAACTACAGTGAATATAAAATTTTGAAACCAACATGGCACTGCACAATGTATGTCTTGAAGGGTGTTTGAGTAACAGCCAATTTATTCAGTGACACTGCAGCACTGTTGCTTAAAAAGGGGAGAACCTTTTACAGAAACCTTACAAAACTGCCCACATACTCATTATGTACAGAAATGTATTCCCAGCGTTACACTACACAGCACTCATGCAACACAATCTGATAAGGTAACTTTTTCTTGGAAATAAAGTCTTGTGCAACACATCTGCACATTTATTTCTGACCTCTGTATTGAACACAGACATGTGCACTACTCTAATCATTCCACCCCTGTGTGTCCCTGCATGATTATGCCTTGCTGGTTATATTATACAGTGCAAATAAGGAAGAAGTACATATAACAAGTAGTAGATACCATGGACAATGTAAGACCTAAGACATGAAAGTCCAGGTCTTCACATCGCTGTAGAAAGCAGGCAGTGGGTTGTGACAACCTACTGCTTCAAAACACCCAGCCCATATGAAAAATAACTGAATATTCACAAAGAAAAAGAGAAATTCATGTCATGACCCTGGAAAAAATGAAAGACACCACATATACTAGTTTAGTTCACAGCAACATAAGAACTGAAATGGTTACACCAATATTCCCACCTTAGTTTTACATTCCATTTACCAAACATTCTTTGCTCTACTACTACATCCTTTCTACTCAATTCACTCATTCTCACTGTTAACTATCATACATATAGGCTTGTTCACATCTAAATAATGCACTTTAATTTATTAAAATTAAGACCTTTCCTTCTAAGCCTTCCTGGATGCCTCTCCTACCACTTACATTTTCAGAATGAGAAGGGTTAGGAGGAAGTAATGGTACTATAATGTAGAGGCTCTGTCAGTCAGATGTAGATATGAGCCTGAGACAATGAGACAGGCTATTGATAGGGCAGAAGGGATTCAGAAACAGAATGACAGAAACTAGGTAACTGTATGTAGCACACCTGCAGGTGTAGCTGAAGTAGATATTGATTCCTTCCTACCTGACTCTGGTGACACCCCTATTAGGCCCAACACACCAAGGTGGCAAGAATGACAGATTTTATTCTAGGGGACACATCTAGTTTAAAAGGCAATAGCACAACCACAAACAAATTATTTCAACAGTGCATCAGTTAGCAATAAGGCAAGGTGAGATATGCATGCAATGAAAGCATACTTCACCCTCTTCCCCAGAACTCAACAGAAAAAGGTCTTGACATTTAAACGTGCACTAAGAATGCAATATCAATGAGCAGTAAAGCTTTATAATGCAGCAATACAAACACAGGGAAAAATGAAATGTCATTAAGCAATAAAAGAGTTATAATACCACAATACAGATATGAGCAAATGCAATGTCATTGAGCAGCAACATTCTTGAAGGCAGCAGTACTAACATGAGCAAAATGCAATGTCATTGAACAATGAAGACTTACAATGCAACAATACAAATATGAGAAAATGCAATGTCATTGAGCAGTATAACACCCTCAACCCACTTGATCAATTCTAAACAGACCAACTATGAAACACTCTATTATACCCTGTTCATTGGCCAGTGATTACTTACAATCTTGCTGCCGGCATAAAGGGGCCGAAGTTGGAGCGCATATGGATCCCAGTTATTTGTAATCCACATAGCATTTTGGGGGAGGTCTACAATCTTATAAAATGACAGCCAGAGCCTCTCACTACTCCATCCAGAATATCCTAGTGACTAGGCACCATGGTTCTTCTGATGAGAAAAGTAGAAAAAGCACTTGCCAGAACTCTGGTAATCATCTATGGCTTTTCTGTACTTTTCTTGCTGAATCATATGCAAGTGTGGAACTACTGGTTTCAGACTTCTCTCCTGATTCCACAAAATACCATCATCCAGGATTTCAGCAAAAGACAGACACAATCTGCCACTTCACTTCCTTGTCCCAAAGCACTAGAAAAGAAAATCCAGTCATGCTGCAAGGCCCATTTTCCCTTCAGCTCCCTGTTTCAGTCTTCCCTTCTTCAGCTAGTGTTCCAGTCCCCTCTTTCACTTTCGAAATTGTCTTTTATATTACTGAAAAGAGCTCCACCTTGCGGTGTAATGAAAAACTATAGTCTATTACTTCTACAATGAAATACAGTGGGAGCTACACTCTCCCCCCACTTGAAAATCTTGGGTCCCCCCAAGAACTGAACAATATTTTTGCATTCAAAAGGTACATTTCACCAAGGGTAATCAGCCTTATGATTAACTTGGGATGAGGTGTCACCACTGGAGTAGGAGGCATAGGGATTATGGGCGCAGACTCTCTGATGAGCTGTGGTCACAGGTTCCTGTGTACTATGTCCCAAACTGTAAGTCTCTTTGGGGGCCGAATCAGTCTCCACAGTTTTGGTTCGGAAGAGACAGCTAAGGAATTTTGCTCGGAAGGTTTGTCACTCACATCACATTCAATGTCCAGTTCTTCAGTAGGCATATTGTCTTCTTCTAATATCTCCTCTTGTATAACTTCACTTTTGTTTTCCATAATGGTATGACTGTCCTCAACACTATTTTCTGAAGTTTACATAGTAGGGCTTCCATCAGTATCAGGTTCTGCAAGAGGCACAGAAACAGTCTATTGTTAGGTCTGGGCTGCTCAAAATGACAAGGACCAACTTCTGGTGCATTTACATTGAGATTACAGCCCACGAGGTCTTGAACATCCTCATAAAAAAGCCCATTGAAACCCCAGTCATCATCACTGTCCTCCTCTCCTTCAGCAGGAGGAAGCATAGGCTCTTGAACATTGGAGAGGATAGTTCCTCTCCACCTTAGCTTTCTGGATCGCCTTGAGTTAGGCTTCCGCTGAGCCATTCTGGGTTCTGGATTCATGAGTCTCACTGATTTTGCCAAAGGCATTAAGTTGTTGTGGTGCCAGGTTTTAATGGGTCCTTCTTTCTCAAGGCAAACTTGGTAGACAAGGATATTAGGTAGCTGAAAACAAATTATGTAAATCTCAGATCCCCAGTGGTCACCTAGTTTATGCTTTCCTTGTAGTCCCAAATTTCTCACCAGAACTCTGTCTCCTGGCTGCCAGTCATGCATCTTTACTGTTTTGTCATAGTGAGTCTTGTTTTGCTAATGTATTTGTCCTGTTGATTTTTCAGCAAGCTCATAAGCCTATAAGCCTATCTGAGGTTCTTTTTGAGTCTCTCCACATAACTGTCATGAGATCGCACTGGTGTATCATCAGCTGTGACTCCAAAGGTGACGTCAACAGGAAGACAAGCTTCTCTTCCAAACATTAGGAAGTAAGGTGAGAATCCTGTAGCATCATTTTTACTACTGCTGTAAGCATGCACCACTGTGGCTACATGTCTACTCCACTGACTCTACTTCTCAGGAGATAGCGTCCCCAACATAGGTTCATAGGTTTATACACTAATACTAAGATAACTACCCTTGCGAGCCATTTTATGCCTAGCCAATTATCCCTTGTAAGACTCAAAGCCTGCACCTTGTGATTGTAAGGCAAACACCTTAACCATTAGGCCACCCTCCCAACTCCCTGTCTAGTAAAGTTCTGTTGAAACGCTCAGGCTGAGGATCCCCTTGAGGATGATAAGGAGTGGTGTGGCTTTTTTGCACTCCCAACACAGTGAGTAGTTCATGGACAAGCTTGATCTCAAAATCAAGTCCTTGATCAGAGTGTATTCTTTTTGTCAGGCCATAGTGTACAAAGAACATCTCAACTAGTAGTTTTGCCACTGTAATAGCTTTCTGATCACGAGTGGGAAATGCTTGAGCGTATCTGGTATAGTGGTCTGTCACCACCAGCACATTACTGATCCCGCTTTCATCCGGTTCAATGCACAGAAAATCTATACAGACCAGTTCCATGGGTCCACTACTTTCCATATGATCCAATGAGGCACCTCCGGTCGGCAGAGTCTTTCTCTGAATGCAACAAAGACATGTACGAAAATCCTCAACATCTTGCTTCATGCATGGCCAGTAGAACCTGTCTCGTGCCAGACCCATAGCTCTGTCATAACCAAGATGACCATGTTCATCATGCAAAGACTGGAATACTACTTCTTTATACTTCTGAGGAAGCAACAATTGCCATTTTTCCCTGCCGAGTGCACTTGTAGATCTCCTATACACTAGTCCATTCTGTATCTGGAGTCTGTCCCATTCTTTGGCCAAAAATCTTGCCAGAGGATGAATATCCGTGTGAAGCATATTAACCTGTTTCTTCTCTAAAGCAGCTACCACCAGCTGACCTAAGGGGTCCTCACTTTGATCTCTAATGAGGTCACTGTTACTCAAAGCTGGTAGCGATGAAGCCTGTAAAGTGACCAGATTACAGTAAGCTTGGGGTATGCTTGCTGCAGACAGACCCAACTTCTGGGCCCAACATTCAGTGTGTTGATAGCAGGTTGCAATCTGACACATAGCTCTTACCCCTGGCACTAGAATTTCCACCCATTCATCGTCGGGGTGTAAATCTCCCTGAGGTCCTCTAGACAGACCATCAGCATCTCCATTTTCATGTCCTGGGTGATATTTCAAATGGAAATTATAGTTGCATAGAGCTGCCATCCATGTGTGGTCAGTAGCATCTAGCTTTGCCATGGTCTGGATGTATGTCAGAGGATTGTTGTCAGTCTGCACTTCAAATTCAGCCCCATAGAGATAGTCATGCAGCTTGCCCACTACCACCCACTTTAAGGCAAGGAATTCCAACTTGTGTGCAGGGTAGTTTCTTTCTGTGGGGGATAAACTCCGACTGATAAAAGCCACAGGTCTCAGCTTCTTGTCATACTCCTGGTAAATGACTCCTCCTATGCCATCCCTGCTAGCATCCACATGTAAAGTGTATGGCTTTGTTGAGTCAGCATATGCCAGCACAGGAGCATGTGTGAGGCAATACTTAAGCTGTTCAAATGACTCTTCGCACTCAGGAGCCCAACGACTCTCGATGAGTTCTTTAGAACCTCTCGGTCCCTTAGGCTTTTTCACAAGGATATCTTCATTTGTTTCATCTGCTTTCTCATCATTTCAGAGCAAATGGTTGAGGGGTCTTGCTATCTTTGAAAATCCTTCCACAAACCTTCTATAGTAACTACAGAACCCCAGGAAAGATCGCAACTCTGTGAGAGTTTTGGGCCTGGGCCAAGATGTCACCGCTTCAACTTTGCTGGGATCTGTGGATATTCCATGTGCAGACATTGCATGTCCCACATAGATCACTGAAGGTTGGAAGAACTTACATTTGTCCAATGACAACTTCAGGTCTTCCTTCTCAATCCTGTCCAGTACCTTCATCAGTCTTTCTTTGTGCTCCTCCAGGGTCCTCCCAAAGACAATGATGTCGTCCAGGTAGACTAAGACTTCTAGGAGATGTATGTCTCCAACTATTCTTTCCATGATTCTCTGGAAAGTTGCCGGTGCATTTGATAAACCTTGAGGTAGGCGATCAAACTCAAAAAATCCCAAAGGGGTGATGAAGCAGTCTTCTCTTTATCTTCTGGGTGCATAGGGATTTGATAGTATCCACTCCTTAAGTCTAGCACACTGAACCACTTACTGCCCACCAGGCAATTTAAAGCATCTTCAATCCGGGGAGTTGTGTACTGGTCTGGAATGGTTCGCTGATTCAGAGTACGATAGTCAACACACATGTGAATTGACCCATTCTTTTTCCTGACAACAGCAATGGGAGAGGCATATGGACTTCTTGACTCTCGAATTATCCCTGCAGCTTTTAGTTCTTCCAAATGTTTTCTTAAGTCCTCCAGGTCTCCTGGAGCTACTCTTCTGGAACATTCCCTAAAAGGCCGGTCATCTTTTACTCTTATTTGGTGTTCTGCACTTTTTTCACAGCTCACATCTAGTTCACTAGTAGAAAAACTATTTTTATTTTTCATTAGTAACTCTTTAATTCGGGTTATCCACTCAGGGGGCAAGAGACCACCTCCTATATCAATATCTTCCAGCTAACACTCATTGGCCCTGCTCTCATTCCTTGTCAACACAAATATAGGTAAGGGAGTGGCAGCATAAACATTTCCCAAATGCACTTGTGAACACAGGACAATGGGAGTACTTTCTTTATTCTTTAACCCCACAGGTAAAGTGTCATAAGGATGCTTTAGCTTGTCTGCAGGCCGAACTTCTGGGACTAGTTCCAGCTCCAGTGGCAAGTCACTTTCTGGATCTGTTTCCATCATGAGATGAGAGGAAACTGTTTGTCCACACATCCTCACTTTGGCTCTCAAGCAGGTGAACTGACCAGGATGAATGTTTTCGCAGAAAGGATCCACAAATGACCAATTTCATGTTTCTTACTATCCTTCTCCCTTTGAAGGGCACAGAAAACTGGTCTCAGGAGAGGATGTAGTGTTGGGTGTTCCTGTGTCAACTGAGGCATTAGCATTCTTCTGATGAGGTCAGCATTTGTTCCCCACTAAAATAGATGCTGAATTGTTTCCTTTTGGCCTGGGGCACACAACAGCGAGTGTTTCAAAAACTTCTATTGACCCAACAACTGAACTGGAAAATTCTAACTTGAGTGAGACATAACCATCATAAGGGAACTTCGTGTCACTTAGCCCCAGATCTCCAAATCTTCTAACTTTTCAAGTGGCAAATGCTTTAAGTATTTTTGGTAGAAGTCTCTGTAGAGAATGGTGATTTGTGCACTAGTATCCTCCAACAGTGCTTTACTATACACTCCTTTTGTTTTTACTGACATGACAGAGGATGGTCCCAGTAGGCCATCGGGTAGTTTCTGTTTCCAGTGCTCTTCAGCTGTATGGCAGTCTGCATGTGGTTGAGGTACCACAGGTTGACCTCGCCATTTTAATGGATAAGACTCTTGCTTAGTAATGCTTTGCAGTCTCAGATGCTGAGATGGCTTTCCAATTCAGTTGTTCACCTCAGATGAGCTAGACGTGTGCATAGTAGGTAGTTTCTCTCCCCTATTACAAGGGTTTGTGTGGAAAAGAGATCCAGGATGCTGTCTCTTGATGTTAGATTTTATGGAGCTCTTTGTACCTGGCACTCAGATGGCTCCTTCACTGAGGCCCTTTGAAGTTTCCCTGCATTGCACTAGCCAATAATAGTTCATTCACTTTTTTCAAGTTCTCTGCATTAGGACTCTGTCGCTTTATATGCCCTGCATCCCCACAGTGAAAACAAAATCCAGTAGGAACTCTTAACATTGGCTGATTCGGTTCTTCCCTGAGACCTTTCGTGGAGGTTCTAGCTGATGTATTTCTCCTTTCAGCTAAAGTTACCATGGTTTTCTGCAATTCAGCAACTGTCTTGGTGACTTGAGCTATGACATCGGTCAGGGAAGACATCTGCAACTGTGACATCTCTACATTGCGGACACTGTGGGCCATGACTCTTGTTTGAATAGTGAACATGGCTATAGGGTCCTGCTGGTGTTCACTCACTGTTTTAGTTGCTGTTGAACACTGAGATTTGGCTTCCAACAGGGCTTCCTCTTTCCTCACCTCTTTAACCAACTGAGAATAAGTTAGAGTCTCTTCCCTATTTCTCATCCTCATTTTCCACACAATGTGGTCCATAGCTTGAGCTCCCTGTAAAATTTGTCTGATCCGTACTTGGTCAGCTACTTTCAGATCCACCAAAGCAGAATTACTTGTGGAGGAAATAAGGCAGTCGAGATCTTCTTCAATTATTTTAATACTCAATAAAAGCACAGCAACACGCCAACCAAGAACACTCAATTCCACGATACAAAATACACAAATTTGTCTGATCCGTACTTGGTCAGCTACTTTCAGATCCACCCCCTTCTTTAGGATGATCTGGTGGAGCATATTATCTAATCGTTTAATGTAATCAGATAGTTTCACACGAACCTCTTGGTATGTATGTACAAATTGATACAGTAGGTCAGCAGCCCTCTTGGACCTTCCAAACACATCCTGCAGTACTCCTAAATAGTCGTTGGCCATTGTTAGAAAAATATGTACTTAGACACATATAAACTGTTAGAAAAATATGTGCTTAGACATATATAAGCTGTTAGAAAAATATGTATTCAGACATATATAAGCTGTTAGAAAAATGTGTGCTTAGGCATATATAAATGTACTCAAACATATATGAAGTGCAAAGGTTGAAAACAGTATAATATGTAATGCATTTAATTCTATTTTACTAGAATGGCAGTAGAAATGAACTTGCATATTATTGCTTGAAGCTTAGCTGTAGTGTGATTAAAACTTTGACCCTGACAGTAGCTGGCTTGGCTGGCTCATGTCTTTCAGTAAATATTATCTGCAAAGTTAGAAAGTAATGAATCTGTCTGTATGTGTATCTTTTCCTGCTTCCACCGAGGAGAATGGCCTTGTGAGCACTACCGGAGATAATGTCCAGCTGGTGGACAGAGAGACAAAGAAATGTATTAAGAAGACATTCATCCATTGTATTCAAACTAATCTAAGAGCCTTGAATTGGTTACATCCTCGGAAAGACATTGTGACTGACCAGGTGCCTTGCAAGGCTGCAATATTCTCATGGGAAAAACTTTTTGAAAAAGCATTACATCAGCGTTTTCTTATGTACTGTGGTGATGTAAAGGCCCTGTCACTGACCATGTCAGTGAGGTGGGCAAAAGCTGATTGTAAATAGTATATAATGAAGGGTATTTCCCAAATAAAGTTAGTCAAAACTCTGTACATGTTTATGTATGGTTTTTTGCCTCCTAATGATCATTAGTAGAATGCATATTTGTTAGAACTTGAGCATCCTGTGTTACTGACTGTCATTTTAAAAAGCCTAATGATTTTTACAGTCTGATTTTAACAATTTATTTAACAGCCATGTAATCTTGCTTACCCATCCTTAGGTTGTGTATGGTATCCTAAGCTAATCCCTTTAGAATTTCAGCTATCTGTTGCTTCTTCTGAGATTCTGGGATACCTCACTCCTCTAGAGCTTGTGAAGCCTGATCCATCCAGGATTCAAATTCTTCCTCTCACTGAGGTCTGGTTTGTTTGCCAGAAAAGAAACACAATTTGCAGTAGCCAAACCCAATGAATGACTGCATAGGTTTGTTCCCCCCAAAGCATTCACAACTTCAGGCCCTATAGTTTTTATGAGTAGTGACGTTGCAACTTCTGGTGTAAGGTTATGACCTACTTGGATAGCTTCCACAGGTATTTTCTCTGTTGTTGAGGTAGTGCACTTCTCAGAGATTACCACACGGACTGCACTCTCACCTGAAATTTGTACAGTCGAAGGTATGTGCTCATACACTAAAGGACTTTTCCATTCTAATAAGGCCAATGTGCTCTGCTCGGTAGGGTCCACAGTGCTGTGCTGCCTAATAAAAATCCATGCCCTACAACTGGTAAGGCTCCTGTGACTTGATGTATTTGCATATCAGTCCATGTGACCCCTGGCAACACCAGAACTAAGCAATGCTCTTACTGAGCATTGTGCTGTTTTCACCACTTAGCGACTACTTCTGGGTTCATGTTTCTGCTGGATTTGCTTTCCACACATATAGGGGAAATAGGGTGGAGTCCAAGGCAGTGCAGGCAATCCCAGACGAGCCACCAAATGTATCGCACCCGCAGGTGTAGCTGAAGTAGATATGGGTTCCTTCCTACTTAACTCTGGTGACATCCCTATTAGGCCCAACACACCAAGGTGGCAAGAATGCAGATTTTATTCTAGGGGACACATCTAGTTTAAAAGGAAACAGCACAACCACAAACAAATTATTTCAACAGTGCACCAGTTAGCAATAAGGCAAGGTGAGATATGCATGCAATGAAAACATACATTCACCCTCTTCCCCAGAACTCAACAGAAAAAGGTCCTAACATTCAAACATGCACTAAGAAGGCAATATCAATGAGCAGTTAAGCTTTATAATGCAGCAATACAAACACTGGGAAAAATGCAATGTCAATAAGCAATAAAAGAGCTATAATACCACACTACAGATATGAGAAAATGCAATGTCATTAAGCAGTACTTACACCCTCAACCCCCTTGATCAATTCTAAACAGACCAACTATGAAACACTCTATTACACCCTGTTGACTGGCCAGTGACTACTTACAGTCTTGCTGCCAGCATGAAGGGGGCCCAAGTTGGAGCTCATATGGATCCCAGTTATTTGTAATCCACAAAGCATTTGGGGGGGGGGGGTCCACAATCTTATAAAAATATAAAATGACGATCAGAACCTCTCACCACTCAGTCATGAATATCCTAGTAACCAGGCACCGTGGTTCCTCTGATGAGAAAAGTAGAAAAATCACCTGCCAGAACTCTGGTAGTCATATATGGCTTCTCTGTACTAGGCCCAAAGGAACTCCTTTTCTTGCTGAATCATATGCAGGCATGGAACTACTGGTTTCAGACTTCTCTCCTGATTCCACAAAATACCATCATCCAGGATTTTTGCAAACGACAGACACAATCTGCCACTTCACTTCCCTGTCCCAAAGCACTAGAAAAGAAAATCCAGCCATGCTGCAAGGCCTTTTTTTCCCTTCAGCTCCCTGTTTCAGTCTTCCCTCCTTCAGCTAGTGTTCCAGTCCCCTCTTTCACTTTTGAAATGGTCTTTTATATTCCTGAAAAGAGCTCCCCCTTGTGGTGTAATGAAAAACTACATTCTATTATTTCTACAATGAAATACAGTGGGAGCTACATGTATGTGGATTTAGGGAAGGAAAACTTGCTATGATAATTTACATACTTCCTTTTTTGGCCAGGTTCACTGACAACCATATTATACAAATACCTAACCACAATCATTTATTCCAATGCTTAGCTTACACTACAACTGCATGACTCATCATATTATTGGTTCTGCTTTAAGAGGGATCAGCTTTTAGCACAGGAGATTTAACTGCTGACAGCTGGGTGAGAATTTAGAGATGGAGCTCATGACAGTGTGGATACTGATACTTTTTTTACATAGCTAACTTTTCCTGTTCTAAGCAGATGCTGAAACACACTGTATTTTGCATGCTTCCACTTCGTCATTTGTCAAAGGCTCTGTGGATTCTAGACAGACAACCAACGTCACCATTACAGTGACTTTGTTCGCACTTTTACTGAAAGCAGGTCTTTCATTATTTAGTCTACTGCCCTCTCCTGATTATTAGGAGTCCAGGTACACAAATTAAAAAAAGCTGTTGCTAGGACAGACAAATGCCCTGTCATTATTCATTCTTGGTGGTGTTTTAGTAGAATTTTTCCCTAAAAAATACACAGAAAGAAGCACAGAGAGATACAGATCCAAATATGGGCCAGATTCATTAACAGCTACATAACAGAGTGCTATTTTGTATTCATAGTCGCCAAATAAAAGGAAATAGCAAATATGCTAACAAAGCATAAAGAGCTGAAGTACAAGCTAATTAATCAATTCAACAAGGTGGAGCTATTCACATAGCTATAAAACAATCTTGTGCACTCAGTGTAGGCTTTTGTCATGTACACCAAAACTCTTTGGACTACAGGCACGATTACACTTAAGGAAAAAAACATGCTAGAGTTGCTGCTGCAATTACTGTGCTGTACGTGCAACAGGCTTTAAAAATAGGGTGCTGCTGCTACCAGGCCTTAGTCAAAAAGAAGAAGGGTGTTTAGACCCCATTTAAATTACCATGGACTGCATGAAATAGAAATTGTTGAGAGATACAGGGTAGACAGGGAAACACTGTTTGAAATGTACAACCTCTGTCGCAACTCATCCCAGTGGAAACAAAGGTGTATTTAGCATTATGTACACTAGCTACTAGTACTTTCCAGAGACCCACAGGGGATATATTATTGGTGTCGCAGGCATCGGCCTCTAGAATATTACATCAGTTTGTATATAGGTTCATAATTTCATAGGTTCATAGGTTTATACTAGGCTATCTGCCCTAAGGCATTTATAAGCCTAGCCCAGAGTTTTGTGGCTTACGCCACCCCTTATGTTAAAAAATACTGTGCCCATTAGTTTGTTGTGCCTCTGTCCAGCAGTGACACAGAGATGATTCCCGGGGTAAACCTACGATCTCCCATCCACCAGTCAAGATTTCTCTTGAACACAGCCAGCGAGGTGCTCTACCTCACATGGACCGGGATTTTATTCCACAACATAGGGAGTCTCTGGGTGACAAATCTATCCCTCCAGCATGTCCTATTTATATCCGTGCTAAGGTTTAAGTCGCTTGCTCTAGTGGATCTGGTAGATTTGGATTTTTTGAGGTGGAACATGTCCATTAATTCCGGGTTGGACATGGCCTTGTATGTCAGGCACAGGTCACCTCTGAGCAGACGGTATGCGACTGAATAGAGCTGGAGTTTCTTCAGTCTGGCAGCATATGACAGATTTTGGAGTCCCTTTATCCTTTTGGTGAGGAACTTTTGGGGTCTCTCCAATTGCTGCAGGTGTCGGGTGAGATACATCCAGAATGGGGCATTGTACTCGATCATTGGTCTGATAAGTGAAGAGTACAGGGGAACAATGACATCACTTGATCTGGATGTGAATCCCTTCGTGATCAGGTGGGCAATGTAGAAGGTTTTTCTAACCACTTTAGCAATGTGAGTGTCAAAAGAAAGGCCACTGTCAACCTGGGTCCCCAGGTCCCTGATAACCTCTTCTATGCTTAGTGGATTGCCACCTATATGGTAGTTTGGGGTTACCTTGTTTTTCCCGAAGGGTATGACTATACATTTTTTGGCATTTAACTTCAGGCCATGGCTCTGGCACCAGCTATCAGTTTCCGTGAGACCCCTCTGAAGGATATCTGTGTCCGATGTACTTTCCACTATGGCTCCCAGTTTGCAGTTATCTGCAAACTTTGTCAGCCATAGTCCTCCTATGTTTGCCTGTACTTCTGAGAAGTATATGCTGAACAACAGGGGGCCAAGGACTGAGCCCTGTGGGACACCACTTGTGACCGGCTTGGAGTCTGACATGGCGCCAGCTACTCTAACCCTGTGGGTTCTGTCCTTTAGCCAGTTTGCAACCCATCTTGTGACATATGGGTTTACATTTAAGCTGGTAAGTTTCTCTATAATACCCGAGTGGGGTAATGTGTCGAAAGCTTTTGCAAGGTCAAGGTAGGCTGTATGGACTGCCTTTCCCTCATCAATGGCCTTGGTGACTGTTTCGAAGAAGTCGACCAAGTTCAAAAGGCATGATCTGCCCTTGACAAAGCCAAACTGGGTCGGGTCCAATGTCTGCAAGTCCCCTATGTCTTTGTTTATGAGTTCCATTATGATCCTCTCCATAGCTTTGCAGACCAGGCTTGTTAAGCTTATGGGGCGGTAATTACCAGGGTCCGTGAGGCACCGCCTTTGTGGAGTGGGACCACAGTTGCCGTCGCCACTCCTTGGGCACGTATCCTGTGGTAAGGCTAAGATTAAACAGCTGCCTTATGTGCGGGTTTAGTTCCTCATTGAGTTCATGTAGCACACAGCCGGGACACCATCCGGTCCCATTGATGCTGTGTTTTTAGCTTTAGAGAGAGCAGCTTTCACCTGCGCATTGGAGATGTCTGGGAGGCTGCACTCCACTGAGATAGTTATCTCTCCTTTTGGGGAGAGGGGTGAAGTTTGCACTGAACCTGTCTGCCAGTATGTTGGCAATGTCTGTGGGTTCAGTGATTTTTGTATCATTTTGGACTAATTCTGAGCATATCTGGGAGTTTCCACCCAGGTTTCTAACATAGCTGAAGAAGGCCTTATGATTGTCTTTTGAATCTATGGCAATTTTTCTCTCAAAGTTGGCCTTGGATGATTTTATGAGTGCTCGTATTTTTTACTAATAATGATCAAAGGTGTCTTCTCTTTTATGGATTTTGCTCCATCATGTAACAGCTTTCTCCTCTTATTGTAAAGTTTGTTTATGGCTGGGGTCCACCAGACTGGATGTTTGCCCTTGGTGGAAAGAGTCTTGGTTTTATTAGGGATTGCCTGATCCATGCAGTCCTGGAGGTGTTCGTAGAAGGCATTTGTAAGGGCTTCCGCAGCTTGGGTTGTGGTTTCCATTGGCTCGGGGGCCTTGAAGGATACCACACCAGTCTTGAGTAGTGTGAAGTTTGCTTTAGAGAAGTTCTTCACTGTGGTCTTTTTGTTTGGGGGGGGCGGATGTGGATATCCAGTGAGATTAGTTTATGATCTGATCTCACCAATGAGGATATACTTCCGTGTGGAGCATTTTGTCCCCATGTTTGTGATGATGAGATCTAGTATATTTTCTCCTCTTGTGGGAACGGTGACTAGTTGTTCCATGGCATTTGAATTTATGAACTCCAGGAACCTTTGGGCTAGAAAGTTTGGGCTTGAGTAATGTTCCCAGTCTATATTCGGGTAGTTGAAGTCACCCAATATAATGGTGTTTGGAGATACATTTATACCCTCCAGTGTCTTCAGGAAGGCTGTGTGGGGTTCCTGAGTTTGAGAGGGTGGCCTGTAGCATGCTACAAATTGTAGAGCAGTTTTGCCTATGGTTAATTGCACCTGGATGATTTCCGATGCTTCGTGCGTTCCACCAACCTGGAGGTGTGGGTATCCTTGATGAATATGGATACACCCCCTCCTTTTGTGGTGTGGTCTGGGTTTTGGGGCCAGAACGCATGATATGAGGTAAAACCTGATAGTGCCGGGGTGCTCTCAGGAGCCTTGAACCAGGTTTCAGTCACAGCACAGACATCAATGTGCTCCATACTGAGAAGGGCCTCAAGTGCGTGCATTTTGAGATTTAGACTTCTGGCATTGAGCAGCATTACCCTTAGTTTCTTCCCATTTTTGTTTTCTAGGGTGGTAGGTTTAGAATTTGAGCCTTGCCTAAAAAGGCACTATGGGGGTGGCAAGAGCCTTAGCTAATATCCGGAATCCCAGGGTGACAGGTGCAAGCCGTCCCTTGCGAAGCAGCGTGGCTTGTCAAGCATGTCATCCCAGGCAGACAGACACTGGATCCCCTTTGAATGACACCAGAAATTAAGCCAATTGTTAAAGCTGATCATCTCGTCTCTATGTTGTGGCATCATTCTTGGTGAAGGAAGGATGCTGCTCAGGGTCAGGGTCATACCTGCCTGGGCTACATAATCAGAGAGCTCCTCTATGTCTCTTTTCATGTAGTCCAGGGAGGTACATCGCAGGTCGTTCACACCAGCATGGACAATGACTGTGTCATATTTGTACTTGCTGTGGAGTGACCCGAGTCAGAAACAAAAGACAGCAAGAACCATGCAGAACTTCTATGCAGTAGCACACTTGCCTGAAGTGTCGGGGGCCATAAATTGAGCACACATAGAAATAAAAGCCCCACTCAGTGAAAATGGAAGGAGGTACGTCAACAGAAAATGTTTTCATCCCATAAACTTGTCAAGTTTGTTTGCAATGCTCAAGGGATCATCTACAATGTCTGTGTAGGCAACCTAGGCAGCTTCCAAGACTCACACATACTGCACATTTGTGAGCTGTACACCAGATTTGCTAGGGGTGACATTCCTCAAGGGTATCTAGTGGGGGATGCAAGTTATGCCCTAGAGATCTGGCTCATAGCACTCATGAGAAACCCCACTAAGCAAGGATACAAGTCCCATGTTCAAACTAAGAATATCATAGAATATGTGTTTGGATTGCTGAAATTAAGGTTCTGTTGTCTAGACATATCAATAGGTGTACTGCAATATGACCCAGGCACCTCTGCCAAAATACTTGTAGTCTGTGCCATGTTGCACAATACAATATTCAGAAAACAGCTTCAACAAGGACAGCTAGGGGCTAGACCACAGGCAGGGCTAGATGTGGAGTCTGAGGGAGATTCACCAGCTGCAGATGGTGCTGGTAGACGGAGGCATGCACAGTATGCCCTGACTCTGCCAAAGGATAGCTCGCACATGCACTACCTAGCTTAAGACTCCACAAACATACGGATAGGAAAACTGATGCCTTTCAAACAGCACAACCTTTACTTGACCATGTCATAGCTGAGTTCTGATGGCAGCTCCAAGGACACAACTTGTACTTGTACTAACGACAAGGTAAGTATGGAACCTGTAACAAAAATTAAATATGTTACAGAACTGCTTACTCTCATATATAACTATGTAATATGCCTTGAAACAGTTACCCCCAACCCACAAAAAAATAATTATATTTAAAACTCAGATTTCAGCACTGATCTGTAACACTTTTATAATGGAGATAACACAGGCTTAACTGTGTAATACAATGCAGCTTTAACAATCAAAATAGAACTGTATCATTAGAAATGAGACACCAAACTATTATAACTGTTATATCCACTGCTGTGGAGGTCAGTCTGCTAGAAGTCCATAAATAGAACACATTTTTTCTTTTTCTGCTAACATACGTAAAACATCAGACTGTCCTGGACACAATATAATCATCTGCAATAAGTGTGCAAACATCAAATGAAATACAAACTAAAAAAGCTGTCATGCAGCATTCACTAGCATAATTATAGAAATTTAGACACAGCTTTGCCAAAAGAAAGGGATAAAAGAGATAATATGTAAGATAATAAAACTACTTTTCAGTGGTCATTGCAATTCACCTCTTAATGTTAAGCTAGAAGCATTATTAAGAAACAGCAACATACCTTGACAATGCAGCACTGTAAAAAATAAATATTTTTTCCAAAATGTTGTTTATCTAGCAGTATCGAGTTCTGGGGTTCAAAACTGTCTCCACAGTACAATACAAGTCATTAGCTACATGACTACCTTTAATGCAGAGTTAGCCCTGTGAGCATCGTGAGCATACAGATTGTTTGTTTGTCTTTTTGGCTTTTCCCGGTTACGGATCGCCACAACGGAACTCCAGTCCGCTAATGATTGGCAGTAGATTTTTTTTTTTATGGTGCCGAGTTGCCAGCCCGACACCCAACCTTCAGTGAAGGCACGCCCATTCGCACATGTCTTTCGGAGGCCACTCCACCACGAGCATACAGATGAAGTGTGAAATCATTAGCATTTTTGCAATGTTTAGGATAAACCATTTTTTTTCATCTTACCTTTAAGCATCCCTGTGACTAGTATTTGCTCTAATACCTGCTGGAAAACACTAGGAACCCTTAAACTGATACAAGCACTCAACTCTCCTTGTTAATAAGGAGAAATTATTCATAGGCACTAAACAGCCTATAAATGCAAAGTACCTTACTAAGGCAAGGGAAAACAGTTCCTGTACTTTACAAAAAAAGCACCAAACCAGGCATGTCCAAGGGTCAGCTTCTGGTGATTTCTCCTGTTCACCTGGTAAATCTGGGCATACTGGGGCAATGCAGCAATTGCCTCACACACAGACAACCCTCTCCTTCTACAACCCAACACTACAACCTGTGAGAGATGCAATAGCCAAACTGGAAGCAAAGCTCTCTCCACCCAAGACTGTGCTAGGCAGTCAAGAGGAGAAGGTTAACACCTGCACTACACCTCAAGCAACACATAGCCCTTCTAAACCAACATCACCAACACCCACACATAGCAATATAAAATCCACATATGCGGAGGCCCTTAACTATAACCTGCCCAAGCAACAAGGACCTCCAAAGTTGAAATGCCTACCAACACCAATCACAACCAAAGTGTCATATAGCTCACACCACCAGTGCAGTGTGCCACCAAGCAACAGCCCCTAAGGCAAGACAACGTACCTAACACTTTAGTCATAGGTGACTCTATAGTCAGGCACACTGGTGTCCCACTCACCAGGCTGAACAAGGAGAAAACTGCAGTCAGCTGCCTGTCGGGTGTCAGGATCTGCCACATAATGCATGCACTCAAGTCACTCCACAACAAGTACAAATATGACTCTGTTACTGTTCATGTTGGAGTGAATGACTTGAGATGTACCTCCCTGGACTACATGAAAAGAGACATGGAAGAGCTCTCGGATCATATGGCCCAGGTAGGTATGACCCTAGCCCTGAGTAGCATCCTGCCTTCGCCCAGAATGATACCACAATATAAGGACAAAATGATTGACTTCAACAATTGGCTAAGCTTCTGGTGTCATTCAAAGGGGATCCAGTATCTGTCTGCCTGGGATGACATAATCGACAGACCACAATGCTTTTCCAGAGATGTTCTGTCGCCTCTGGGATTCAGGTTACTGGCTAAGGCTCTTGCCACCCCTATAGTGCCTTTTTTTAGGCAAAGTTCAAAGGACAAAACCACCACCATAACAGGTACAAGCATACAAATTCTGAAGGTAATGCTACTCAATGCTAGAAGTCTAAACCTCAAAATGCACTCTCTCGAGGCACTCCAAAAAATGGAGAACATCGATATCTGCACAGTAACTGAGACCTGGTTCAAGGCTCCAGAGAGCACCCCTGCAATACCAAGCTACAACTCTTACCACACTTTTCGGCCGCTAAACCAAGACCGAAAGACTAAAGGTGGAGGAGTGTCCATATTCACCAAGGATAATCACACCACCAGGCTAGTTGCCCAACACAATGCATCTGAAATTCTCCAGGTGCAACTAACACTGGGTAAGATTGCAATCCAAATTGTAGCTTGGTACAGATCCCCCACCATGCCCCAAGATTCTCTCTGCACCATTCTAAAATACTGGAAAATATTAGGATACAACCAGTCACCCTAATACTGGGCAATTTCAACTACCCTGCCATTACCTGGGAAAACTACTCATGTACCAACACCTTTGCCCAATGGTTCTTGGAATTCATAAATTCCAATGTCCTGGATCAGCTAATCCACAGTCCCACCAGGGGCTCCAATAACCTAGACCTGGTCATTACCAACATGGGAAATCAATGCTCCACACCTATGGTCACCCCCTTGTTGGTCAGGTCTGACCATAAGTTAATCACGCTAAACATCCACATCCCACCCCCACCCCCAAGTAAGGAAACCTCCATAAAAAACTTCTCCAAAGCCAACTTCATGCTACTCAAGTCAGAAGTGGCAAACTTCACGACACCCATGCAGACGGGAACTGAAAGTTCGACTGCTGAATCCTACACTAAGGCACTGTATGAGCACATCCACTCATGCATGAATCGTGCCATCCCAAATAGAACCAGGATGCTCTCTTCCAAAAAAAGGAAACCAATATGGTGGTCCCCTGCCATAAACAAACTTTACATCAAAAGTAAGAAACTGTTGCAGAAAAGAGGAAAATCCCAGGATGCAAAAACCTCCCTTACCAGCCTCAGTAAGAGACTGAGATCCCTCATAAAATCCTCCAAAGCTAGTTATGAAAATAAAAATGCCATAGACAACCACAAGGCATTCTATAACTATGTCAAAAATCTAAATGGCAATGCTCAGATCTGCTCTGAGCTACAACAGAATGGCATTAATATACTGATCCCAAGGATACTGCCAATATCTTGGCAGATCAATTCAGTGCCAACTTCACCCCCTCTCACCCACTAAACAGCCCATATCAATACCAGAAGACTGCCAAATTCCAGTAATAATGGCCACGCAGGAAAAAACGCACTCTCCAAAGCTAAGAATACAGCATCCATGAGACCAGATGACATCCCGGGTTGTGTACTACATAAACTACAAAATGAACTGGCATCTCACCTAAGTGTCATATTTAATCATAGCCTTACCTCAGGTTTTATGCCCACTGAGTGGCGCACAGCTACAGTTATCCCACTCCACAAGGGGAGATCCACCTTGGATCCCAGGAACTACCGCCCTATCAGTCTGATGAGCCTGATCTGCAAGGCCATGGAATGTATTATCATGGAACTTATAAACAAAGACACTGGCAACCTTCAACACTGGACCCCACCCAGTTTGTGCTCGTGAATGGACGATCTTGTTTCCTGAACCTGGATTGACTTATTTGAATCAGTCTCCGGAGCTGTGGATGACACAGCCTATCTGGACCTCGCCAAGGCCTTTGACACCATCCCTCACTATGGAATCATAGACAGACTTACTAAGCTGGGCATTAATTGCTACATCACTTGATGGGTTGCCAACTGGCTTACTGACAGAACATACACTGTAAAAGTAGCTGACTCCAAATCCAGCTCCAGACAAGTGACAAGTGGAGTACCTCAGAGTTCAGTCCTGGGACTGCTCTTGTTTGGCATCTACTTCTCTGAAGTACAGGCCAACACTAAAGGACTCTGGCTAACAGAGTTCACAGATGACTGCAAACTGGGAGCCATTACTGAATCCCCAAATGATGTGGATACTCTACAAAAGGGCCTTACAAAAATAGATTCTTGGTGCCAGGGCCATGGGTTCAAGCTCAATGCCAAGAAATGTATAGTTATCCCCTTTGGGAAAAAACATGTACCCATGAATTACCACATAGGTGGCAGTAGACTAAACAGCAAAAGTGTGATAAGAGACTTAGGGACACAGGTGGAAAGTGGTCTCACCTTCAATAACCACATCACCACAGCATTCAAGAAATCCTGCTATGTGGCACACCTCATCACTAAGGGCTTTTCATCCAGAAAAAAATAGGTCATTGTCCCACTGTACTCATCCCTCATTAGAGCCATTATAGAGTACAACGCCCCATTTGGTATGTACCTCTCAAGACATCTGCAACAACTGGAAAGGCCACAGAAGTACCTCACTAAAAGAATCACAGGCCTAAAGCAGACGCCCTACGCTGACCACCTTAAACAATCTCCAGCTATACTCTGTCACATAATGTCTACTCAGAGGCGATCTCTGCTTAACATACAAGGCCATGTCAAACCCACAGCTGTTGGACATGCAACACTTAAAGAAATCCCAATCCCTCAGGGCCACACGCTCCAGGGATCTAAACCTTGTCATCACAATAAACAAATGGAGTGAACATGCTGGAGGCTTAGGTTCTTGACCCAAAGACTCCCCAGACTCTGGAATAGACTGCCCACATATGTCAAGCAGAGCGCCTCTTTGGCCCTCTTCAAAAGGAACCTTGACGATTGGATGGGAGAATGGAAATTCACCCTGGGGATCACATCAGTCACCCTGCTAGACAGGAGTCCAAGGAAGTAAATAGTGTGGGAAGAAATATCCAGGGAATTGTTATGGCTAGACTTGTATAGGCCCTATGGCCGATAGCCTACTACCAAACTATGAACCTATTTTTGAATAACAAAAAAAAACTGCACTAAGTGTAGGGAATGTAAACATGATGTAAGGACCTACACAATTACATGCATACACCCTAGCAATGAAAACATGAGCACTGAGAAGCGCTCCCTGTTAATGGCATGCAAGTGTCTATGATTACTTTGACTGCAGGAACAATCAGCTTTTACAGTCTTCACTCTTTGATGTACACCTACTGAGGCTGTGTCAGAGAGAAGAGACTTACCAAAAAGTCAGATAGTACATGTAGTAATGTAGTAGAACAACAGTCCTAGCATTCAAATGATGGCTTTCAGGCACTGACCCTAAGTAAGAAATGATGTTCATATAAAAGGGACTACTTTAAACATTTGTAAAGATAACACAGAGCAATAAAAGAGAAACATGCTTGCTATTATGAAAGCACAGATAATGGAATCAGGCACCACACAGCAAAAGGGATACACCTGCAGTGTTTGCAGCCTTTTTTAATATTATGTGAGTACATGGTTATGCTAATTGTTTGTATTATCCAAATCATTCAGACATTGACTGTCAAAATGTGAAAGCACTAAACAAATCCAAAGGAACCGAAGGATGTCAGAACCACAAAGAGAATAACATAAAATAGATTTTAATAAAGCACTTTTTGTCGAGCACAGTGACTCGACTTCCTCAGACAAACAAGTGAACATAAATTCATGCTTAAAAACATTTAAAACCATCATGTGACAACTATTAACATAATTAATGACTAATTACACAATTAGCAGCTCAATGATTCTTAAAGATACAGTTGTTCCCTTTAGGGTTACAATAACTTATTATAATAGGAAAAGTACTCAGTCAACTAATGTTTTGAAGTAAGGGCCCTTATCAACCATGCCCTAAAGGCAAATAACCTAAGATGTTATTTTACCATATTAAACTAGGAACCATATTTAGGGACATTGGTATAAGTAGAACTCAATTCACATTCATATTCAATAAAAAGTACATCCCTAGCTAGACTGACAATAACTACACCCTAATCAAATTATTATCTCATAAGAGAATCAGAAAGCTCAAGTTGATACTTATATAAAATACTAAGAATTGAGGGGCATACTGACCACTAGAGCAAAACACATCAAGAAATACTTCCTAAAAACAATACTTTTTGTGTTTAGTAATGCTACCAGACCTAGTATTTGCAAATTATACAGTAATCTAGTCAAACTTTTTAATTTTAATTAAGGTGTGATGGAACACATCTCATTTAATCCAGGGAAATGGTAGGCATCAACACGTAACTGCCAGAGAATTCTAAGTATTCTACCATTGGTGATGTAGGACCACCTCTAGGGTCTTGGATGATTTGGTCAATTATTATAAATTTAAATCTATGAGATGGAAAATTGTTAACATGTCTAGCTAGTGCATTTTCTGTTTTAGTCTTCCTTATACTGTAAAGATGTTCATATATTCTTTCTTTAAATTTCCTGTCTGTTTTTCCAATATAGAAAGCTGGACAGAAATCACACTGAGCTAGATAAACCACCACTTTAGTATTACAATTAAACCTTTTTTTTATATAATAAGTTGTATTTCTAATAGAAAATCTCTGTCCTGTTGATATTTGTCCACAATAGTTACAGGCTTCACACCTGAACATCCCTGGAGTTCTAGTAAAGGTTTGTTTGGATGACTCCATTAGGTTTTTTTTAAGTTGTTCCCTCTTCTAAAAATAAAAGTTGGTTTTTCACCAAGTTTATTATTTATACTATTGTCATTAAGCAGTAAATTCCAATATTTAAAAATAATTATTTTTACTTCATGAGCCTGCAAACTATATGTATATATGAAACTTATTCTAAAATTGTTGCTTAATTCATTGTCTAGTGTTCTAGTATAACGGTCATTCATTAAAGTAATATCTCCTAAAGATGCCTTGTGTAAGCACAATGAAGGATCCAAGTCTTTGTAACCCAAAATGGGTTTATATAAACCTACTTTTCTTTTGTGGCTAACTTCCCTAATTAATCCACAAATTAGTGACTCTGGGTACCCTCTTCTCTAGAACATTTGCATAAGGAAGTCACATTCATTAATGAAATCAGTGTCTACGCGAACCCTCCTAGCTGCCCTAACTAGTTGGCCTTTGATGACAGATATTTTTTGGCTAAATGGATGCAAACTCAAAGTGTAAGAATGAGTTGAAAGAAGTTTCTTTGTGGTGGTTGATTGCTATGTAATAATCAGAGGTGGTGTCTTTTTTAACATTACATCCAAGTAAGTTATAGTCTCCTTACCAAAACTAGACATGAATTTTAAAAATTCACTACTTTTGTTAAATTCATCTACTACTATTCTAGCTATATCTTCATCTCCCTTTAAGATGATAAAAATATCATCTAGGAATCGTGTGTAATAATGGATATGGTTCATAATATTAAGATTGTTGATTATACACTGGTGTTCCCAATGGGCCATCACCATGTTGGTGAAACTAGCCCCATTGGTGAGCCCACTGCAGCACACTGATGTAAATCAACCAGCATTTGAAAGGGATTTTAATTTTCTAACTGTAGATGTGTGTGATCTCTCTAGTTCTATTCCTCATGAGGAAGGGATTCAGTCAGTGCTTACTATGATGCGTAAGTATCAAGCCCCCCCCTTTAGACATCAGAGTATCAGAAGAACTACTTACTATCATTTTGTCAAACAACTGCATACTTTTTGGAGAGGACATTTACCTACAAAAATAGGTGTTGCAATGGGCTCACCATGTGGTGCTAGTTTCGCCAACATAGTGATAGCCCATTGGGAATACCAGCGTATATTCAATAATCCTAATATTATGAACCATATCTATTATTACACATGATTCCTAGACAATATTTTTATTGTCTTAAAGGGAGATGTAGATATAGCTAAAATAGTAGTAGATGAATTTATCAACAGTAGTGAATTTTTAAAATTCACATCTAGTTTTGGTAAGGAGACTATAACTTACCTGGATGCAATGTTAAAAAAAGATACCACCTCTGATTGTTACACAGCAACCATCCACCGCAAAGAATCTTATTCCAACTCATTCTTACACTTTATGAGTTTGCAACCATTTAGCCAAAAAAGGTCTGTCATCAAAGGCCAATTAGGGCGGCTAGGATGGTTTATGGTCTGCAAGGCTATGGAGCGTATCATCATGGAACTTATAAACAATGACACTGGTAATCTCCAAACTCAGAACTCCACCCAGTTCGGGTTTGTAAAAGGCAGATCATGTCTCCTAAACCTGATAGACTTCTTTGAAGCAGTCACCAAAGCCGTAGATGATGGTAAGGTGGTTCACACAGCCTATCTAGATCTCGCCAAGGCTTTTGACACCATCCCCCACTCTGGAATTATAGATAAACTCACTAAACTAGGTATAAATCCCTATGTCACAAGATGGGTTGCCAACTGGCTCACTGACAGAACCCACACTGTGAAAGTAGCAGACTCCAAATCCAGCTTCAGACCAGTGACAAGTGGAGTACCACAGGGTTCAGTCCTGGGTCCTTTCTTGTTTGGTATCTACTTCTCTGAAGTACAGGCCAACACAGAAGGTCTTTGGCTAACGAAGTTCGCAGATGACTGCAAACTAGGAGCCATAATCAAAACTCCAAAAGATGTGGACAGCCTACAAAAGGGCCTTGCTGAGACAGATGCCTGGTGCCAAAGCCATGGCCTCAAGCTCAATGCCAAAAAGTGCATTGTCATTCCTTTTGGTAAAAACTCAGTACCCATGAACTGCCACATAGGTGGTAGTCTACTTAACACCGAAAGTGTGATAAGAGACCTTGGGACACAGGTGGACAGTAGTCTCTCCTTTGATAATCACATCGCCACAGTAGTCAGTAAATCCTTCTATGTGGCACACCTCATCATAAAAGGTTTCTCATCCAGGAAAAAAGAGGTCATTGTTTCCCTCTACTCGTCACTCATTAGACCCATTATAGAGTACAATGCCCCTTTTGGTATGTACCTCACAAGACATCTACAACAACTGGAAAGGCCACAGAAATACCTCACAAAGAGGATTACTGGCCTCAAAGAGATGCCCTATGCAGACCGTCTCAAAAAACTGCAGCTCTACTCCATTGCATATCGCCTACTCAGGGGTGATCTCTGCCTAACACACAAAGCTATGTCAAACCCAGAGCTTTTAGACATGCTCCACTTAAAGAAATCTCAATCCCTATGAGCTACACGCTCTAGGGACCTAAACCTCGTCACCACAATAAACAGAACATGCTGGAGGGATAGAGTCATGTACCAGAGACTTCCCATACTCTGGAACAAACTACCTATCTATATCAAACAAAGCTCCTCATTATCACTGTTCAAGAAAAACCTTGATGACTGGATGGGAGATAGGAAATTAACCCCGGGGATCACTTCTGTGGCTCTGCTCGACAGTGGCACAGGAAAATAATTTTCTTGGGTGGCAAAAGCCAGGGTACCTTTGGCTAGGCTTATATAGGCCCTAGGGCCAATAGCCTAGTACCTACCTATGAACCTAGGAACAACCTTTATTATGTGATTGGCAATGCTTATAGATCTATGAACAACACTATGGGAGGTAGCTCCTTAGATAGTGCTGCTTCTAATGCCTCACAAACTCTGTGTGTAAATACTAATGTTGTACAACCAATTTCTATGGAGAATAGGTCTCCAATATCATTGTCTAACAGGACTGCTAATGAACTCAGCCATAACACTGCCTCTGGGGGCTTATTGATGCATCGGACATTTCTGATTGGCTTAGGGACTCACCGCCTTTTAACACCTATGGAGCAGATACTACACCATTAGCACCGGCTGGAGGTAGTGAACTTTCATTAGTAAATAAACAGAAAATGCTTGACTACAAGCTTCTCAAACATAAAAAACTTCAGCTTGAAACAGTGTATTTTGCCGAGTGTATTAAAAGCAACCTAGCCCCAAAAGGGCTTAGATCTTGGCAATTCCCTACAGGCTTAGAAGCTGGATCAGCATTTCACAAAGAATTAATTCAAGTTTTTAACCAACAGGGAATTGAATTAATGCAAGTAATGAGCAAACAGTACACCTTAGCTGTAGAGAACATCGGGAAGAAAGTGGAACAGCTTAATGGTGAAATCGAACAACATTCAGATTATTTGTGGTACCATTATGATTATAACCGCATTTTTTCAAGTATAAGTCAACAAACTGACAAATTAAAAGCCATCAAAATAAAGAAACTTGAGAGAGACCACATGGACTATTCAAATGGTACAGCTTATCCTAACCCGCCCCCATCGCAAACTTTGAATGCGATTGGCCAGCCAGACCCTGCACTACCCAGTCAAAACACTAAGTATACAGCACAGGATGAGGAAACAACGGCTTTTGCTAGTACTTTGGGTACAGGCAATGCAGTTAGAAGTGCAAAAGAGAAAAGAACTGATCAAAATGACTATAATTAACCTAGCCCTTTTAACAAGGATGTTAATATACTCATCAGTTGTCCAGTCTAACCGCCAGAATTTTTATTCCTCGAACAACAAAAGCTTCAAACCAATGCCAGGAAACCAACAAAATCCTTACAACACACGAGGCAAGGTGAAACAGAAAAGTTAACTACTGCTGGACTTTTACTAGGACAGATTAATTGTAAAATAGTCGCTAATATAGCTGGCGACTTTAATATTTTTAATTACTCAAGTTATGATGTGAATAGTGACCTCGCTGAACTTTTCTCTAAAGGACTGATATTTGTTCCAAGTGCACACTCAGATACAGCTAAAGTTTTAATGGGCTTTAAACTTTTTGTAAGAAAACTAAATTAAGCACTTATGTTTGGTAACAAAGAGCTGCCTTTCAATGATTTGTATATTTCTAGTAAGTATACCCCTCCCCTTCACCCTACTTTGAACTTATTTGACCAGGTTTGTGAACAGGATATTAGAGCTTTACGTACTAATAAGAATATATCGGAGTACAACATAAGCAAGAATGAGTTTGGAATGATGAATGACTTAAGACAATGTCCAGTGAGAATGATGAAACTAGACAAAGGAGGGGGCTTGGTACTTATGAATAATACTGACTTCAGGGATAAAATGTTGACTATACTGAGTAGTGAGACTTATTTAAAAGTTAGTATCAAAGAATTGCACACCGCATATCGTAAAATCAACATGTATTTAAATGACATGTTTACTGAGGCACTAATTAACAGTAAAACCTTGAATTATTTAACTATGTCTTTTCCAAAAACTGCTCGAATTTTTGGAGTGCTTAAAATTAAAAAAAACCTACTTGATCCACCTATGCGAACATTAGTGGTTACAAGCCAATCTATTACCTATGCCAATGCTAAATTTGTTGATTATATTTTTAAAAAGTTTGTGGTACAAGAGAAACAGATTAGTCATGATTCTTGGTCGTTTCTCACGGATGTAAATCAACTAGCATTTGAAAGGGATTTTAATTTTCTAACCGTGGATGTGTGTGATCTCTATAGTTCTATTCCTCACGAGGAAGGGATTCAGTCAGTGCTCACTATGACGTGTAAGTATCAAGCCCCCCCCCTTTAGACATCAGAGTAGTAGAAGAACTACTTACTATCATTTTGTCAAACAATTATATACTTTTTGGAGAGGACATCTACCTACAAAAAATAGGTGTTGCAATGGGCTCACCATGTGGGGCTAGTTTCGCCAACATGGTGATGGCCCATTGGGAACACCAGTGTATATTCATTAATCCTAATATTATGAACCATATCCATTATTATACATGATTCCTAGAAAATATTTTTATTGTCTTAAAGGGAGATGAAGATATAGCTAGAATAGTAGCAGATGAATTTAACAACAGTAGTGAATTTTTTAAATTCACATCTAGTTTTGGTAAGGAAACTATAACTTACCTGGATGTAATGTTAAAATTAATGTTAAAAAAAAGACACCACCTCTGATTGTTACATAGCAACCATCCACTGCAAAGAAACTTATTTCAACTCATTCTTACACTTTACAAGTTTGCATCCATTTAGCCAAACAAGGTCCGTCATCAAAGGCCAATTAGTTAGGGCGGCTAGGATGGTTAGCGTAGACACTGATTTCATTAATGACTGTGACTTCCTTATGCAAATGTTCTTGAGAAGAGGGTCCCGGAGTCACTAATTTGTGGATTAATTAGGGAAGTTAGCCACAAAAGAAAAGTAGGTTTATATAAACCCATTTTGGGGTTACAATGACTTGGATCCTTTATTGTGCTTACACGAGACATCTTTAGATGATATTACTTTAATGAATGACCGTTATACTAGAACACTAGACAATGAATTAAGCAACAATTTTAGAATAAGTTTCATATATACATATAGTTTGGAGCTCATGAAGTAAAAATAATTATTTTTAAGAATTAGAATTTACTGCTTAATGACAATAGTATAACTGATAAACTTGGTGAAAAAACAACTTTTAATTTTAGAAGAGGGAACAACTTAAAAAAACGAATGGAGTCATCCAAACAAACCATTACTAGAACTCCAGGGATGTTCAAGTGTGTAGCTTGTAACTACTGTGGACATATGTCAACAGGGTAGAGATTTTCTATTAAAAATACAACTTATTTTATAAAAAAAGGTTTAATTGTAATACTAAAATGGTGGTTTATCTAGCTCAGTGTGATTTCTGTCCAGGTTTCTATATTGGAAAAATGGACAGGAAATTTATAGAAAGAATATATGAATATCTACAGAGTATAAGGAAAACTAAAACAGAAAATACACTAGCTAGACATGTTAACAATATTCCATCTCATAGATTTAAATTTATAATAATCGGCCAAATCATCCAAGACCCTAGAGGTGGTCCTACATCACCAATGTTAGAATACTTAGAACTTCTCTGGCAGTTACATGTTGATGCCCACCATTTCCCTGGATTAAATGAGATGTGTTCCATCTCACCTTATTTAAAATTAAAAAGTTTGACTAGATGACCATATAATTTGCAAATACTAGGTCTGGTAGCATTACTAAACACAAAAAATAGAAGTTATGTTCTTACCATAACGTTCCATGTTAGTTGTCTTCTTCTCGCCTTCTTTCTTGCTGGATGGGTTCGGAGCCGACCTCGGCTCCGACTCGGCCACTCTAAAAGCTCGAGAGTTGGTTCCACCGGCTCGAGGCTCCCCTTATATCCCACAATGCTAGGCGGTATTACCTCAGATCTCATTTGTAAGCTAGGCCCAGCCAATAATAAATCCAGAACTACTGGAAAAGGGAAAACCCCACCTCTATAAAAAGAAGGGAAGAAGGTGACCTGAAACCTGATGAAGGAATATATGCACAGAATAGCATATACCTATATCCAATAGAGGTGGTAGAAAGAGAGGTCACAATCAAACTCCTCTAGGTCTGTCCAGGCTAGGGGGAAGGAGGGTGGGACGCAAGAAAGAAGGCGAGAAGAAGACAACTAACATGGAACGTTATGGTAAGAACATAACTTCTATATGTTAAGTTGTCCATCTCGCCTTCATTCTTGCTGGATGGGACCACGTCCCTAGCACCTTGTCCCGGGTGGCCTATCGGAACAGACTCTTGAGTACAGTGGAACCAAAATTAGCTCTATGTCTAGAAGCTAAATCCAACTTATAATGAGAAATGAAAGTGTGAGGAGTAGCCCATGTAGCTGCTGCACAAATGGTATCAATAGGCAGCCTGTCTTGGAAAGCTATAGAGGTAGCCAAAGCTCTAGTCGAATGGGCCTTTGGTATGTTAGGCAACTTCTGGTGTCTAATTTCATACACAAAGGAAATCAGGGATGTTAGCCATCTGGAAAGTGATACCTTCGAAACTGAAAGGCCCTTTCTGCCTTCTGCATAAGAGACAAACAACTGGTCAGTTTTTCTGATCTGTTTGGTCCTATCCAAATAATACCTTAATTGACAATGAACATCTAGCCAATGCAATTTTTGTTCAGACCTGTTAGAAAAGTTAGGACAAAACACAGGGAGGTCAATGTTTTGATTTAGATTTGCCGCAGAGGCTACTTTAGGTAAAAAGGATGGATTGGTCCGTAAGGATACCCTATCCTTATGAAACAACAGATACGGTGGTCGACTGCTGAGTGCATGAAACTCTGAGACCCTTCTAGCTGAAGTAATGGCTACCAGAAAGAGAGTCTTCCAGGATAGCAATTTCATTGAACAGGAAGCTGCAGGTTCAAAAGGGGGAGGAATCAAAGATGTGAGAACTAAATTAAGGTCCCAAGAAGGAGGAGGATTTCTTATAGGAGGTCTAAGAAGAAAATCTCCCTTCAAGAAAGCTTTGCAAAGCTTGTGAGACATGATGGCAGAATCTGAGATGCCCACATGAAAGTTAGATATAGCTGCCAATTGAACTTTCAGAGTAGAAGGAGATGAACCTGCATGGAAAAGTTCAGCTAGAAAATCAAGGACTATTTGGATGGGAGCAGTGAAAGGATCTATGTCCCTTCCTTGAGCCCAATAGGCGAAACGTTTCCACTTACTAAGATAAATGGGAAGCTATCAAAATATCTCGAACAGAGTGAGATATTTGAGGAAGCCTGGCTAAGGTTGGAACTGGAGGAACCAAGCAGTGAGGTTCAGAGAGGGGAGGGAGTGATGTAACTGACCAGACTGATGGATCAAAAGATCTGGAACTAGGTCCAGATGCCAGGGTTGCTCCAACAGAAATTGATGTAGAAAGGGGAACCAAACCTGTTGAGGCCAGTAAGGAGCAATGAGGATCAATGAGGCCTTCTGAGCGATAGCTTTCTGTATCACTTGAGAGATTAGTGGGAAGGGAGGGAATGCATACAGAAGTCCCCGGGGCCAAACTTGGACTAGAGCGTCTCTGCTGGGCTGGCCTGGTAAGGGGAAGAGGGTGAAATAATCTTTGCACTTGCTGTTTTGGGGAGTAGCAAAAAGGTCGCAGCAAGGCTGACCCCACTTGAGGAAAAATTTTCTCCAAGATAGAATCTTTCAGAGACCACTCGTGAGGCATGAGGATAGCTCTGCTCAACTTGTCCGCGATAAGATTGGACTTCCCGGGGATGTGCGTTGCTATCAGAAACCGCTGAGAAGAAATCGCCCATTGCCACAGTCTGAGTGCTTCTCGACATAGGGGGTAGGACCTGGTTCCGCCTTGTTTGTTGATATACCACACTACAGACATGTTGTCCGTCTGAATTGCTATCGTTCCCAAGGGAAGAGAGTCTTGAAGGGCTTGCAACGCTAGAAGCACTGCTCTCATCTCTAGAACATTTATATGCAAGTGGCATTTGTCTGGTTGCCATATGCCCTGGACTGTCCTGCCCCGATAATGCCCCCCCCCACCCGATCAGGGAGGCGTCCGTTGTCAGAGTAGCAACCGGAGGGGGAGGGACAAATGGTCTTCCTAGGAAGAGCTGGGGGGAAGAAATCCACCAAAGAAGATGATTCCTGCATGCTTGCGTAATCACAATGGTGTGGGACATCGGAAGTTGTTGATACGACCATTGTGTGAAGAGCATCCATTGAAGGATTCTCATGTGAAATCTGGCTAATAGAAGTAGAGGGATAGCATCCGCCATAATCCCCAGTACTTTTAGAACTAATCTGACTTTGACTCTGTTGCTGTGGAAAAGGAGGGAGACCAGTTTGTGTATGTCTGCTATTCTTTGGTCTGTGAGTCTCAGACATGTTGACTGTGTCTAGATTTGCGCCTATGAAGGTAATAGCGACAAGGCGACAAAACAGACTTTTCGCAATTTATTGAGATACCTAACTTTTGAAAATGCGAAGGTGTAGTCTCTGGCAAGTAGAAGAAGATGCTTGGTGGGAGCTGTGAGGAGCCAGTCGTCTAAGTATGGAAACACCTGGAATCCTTGACGTCTCAGATGAGAAGCTACCACTGCCATGCATTTGGTAAATACCCGGGGGGCAGTGGTGAGTCCAAAGGGCAGGGCTCTGAATTGAAAGTGACTGGTTCCCAGCCTGAAGCGGAGGAATCTCCTGGGCGTCTGTTCATTTTATATGATAGTACGCATCCTGGAGGTCTATAGAGCACATCCAGTTTTCCTTTCCCAATAGGGTAGGATGGATTGTAGCGTGACCATCCGAAATCTTGTTTTCTTTACAGACTTGTTCAAGATACTGAGATCCAAAATGGGTCTCCGGTCCCCTGTTTTCTTTGGAACCAAAAGAACTTGGAGTAGATTCCGGATCCTTGCTGGTCTGCTGGCTCTGGCTGAATGGCTCTTGTTGCAAGCAGCTTTGATATTTCCAACGCTGCTTGATCCCTTTGAGCGGGTGGAACATCTGGAAGGGATTTTTCTGATTGATTTGGAATGCGAAAGAACGGAATGGAATAGCCTTCGGAAATGATGGACTGTACCCACTTGTCTTGAGTTAGGGATCGCCAGGGTTCTGGGTACAGTGATAATCTTCCCCGACTGCCTCCGAAGGTGGACAGTTGGGCAACACCTCAGGGATGCTGGAAGGGCTTATCGGAAAAGGTTTCTCGATTGCCCTGGTTCTGCGGACCCCCCCTGCCTCTAGGGCGGCGTCTACCATTATTGTTCCCCCCTCTGCCTCTAGAGGGGAACCGACTCTGTGCGTCAGGCAAAGTCCCTTGAGATTGTTTGCGGAACCACATCTTTCCACTTTTCTGGCCTTTGGGGTAAGGTCTAGAAGGAGTAGAAAAACGGACTCCGACGGCAGAAAGAGTTTTGCCATCTGTCTCGCACCTTGTCAAGGTTTCTTTCACTTGAGGACCAAAAAGGGACGATCCATCAAACGGGGAATTAGTGAAAGACGTTTTAAAGGGGTCCGCAAAATTGCACAGCCGCATCCAGGCATGACGGCGTAAGGCCACACCTGTCCCTGCAGCACTGCTCACTCCATCAGCCGCATATGAAAGAAGGCGCATGGAGGAGTTAGCTATAGAATTTAGGGTAGCCAGCTGAGTGTTCATCTTATCCTGAAAACCCGCAGCTGTAGGATCCTTTAACATCTCACTCACTTCCTTGATCAAGTCTCTTTGAAGACGAGTGAAATGACAGAGGTAGTTCAGCGAACGCATGGCAAAGGTCGCTGACGAAAACATCCGCTTCCCGTACCTGTCCATAGACCTAGATTCCTTGTTAGGAGGATGGACAGGCACCGAAGGATCAGCTAGCTCCTTCTTAGTGGCGGCAGCTATCACCATAGCATTCACAGAAACTCCCTTAGTCAGAAACTGCTTATCTGCTGGTGCTGTGATAAACTTTGAAGGTCTCCTGGGGGTAGGATCCACAGAGTCAGGAGCCATCCAAGCCTTTTTAGCTACCACCTGCATGAGGGGGTCAAAGGGGAGGGACACCCAGGAGGTGGAAGGGCGAGAGCCAAATGCCTCAAGATACACAGATTCATCCTCCGAAGGGTTAAGGGCCGGCCAATTTCCCCTCTGTTTCAGGATCTCTAGGATGTCTGCAAAGGAGACATCTTCAGAAGGGGAACGGGGGGAACCCTCGGAATCCTCTAAATCCGTGTCAGAGATGACAGACTCAGGTGAGTCTATGTGCTTCCTCTTGCACTTTCTCTTCCTAGGGGGCTCCCCTGCCAAATCAGGAGAGGCCTCGGAAGAGGATGAGATCCCCACAGGGGATTCTTGAGGAGCTGGCTCTCTGCGGTCTGGGATGAGGGAGTGAGTAGACATAACCTGAGGCACCGAAGAGGGAGGGACGGACGGAGCCGACTGAGGAGTTGAACCGGGTTCCAACACACTCCGCATGACCTCGAATGCACCCCTGTCAGGCAGAGCCAGAGGTCCCCGCTCCGAAAAGCTGAAAACCTCCCTCGGCACCGACAGCGATGGCTCCGAGGCTGATGTCGGAGCCGGACTCACCAGCGCCGAAGCACCGAGAGGGAGAGCGGGGTCGGACAAGGGTCCGATGCCACTAACCCCCTCGGAGCCGACGAGGGAAGTCCGGCGCCGAGATTCTTCCAAGGAAGAAATCAGAGTCGATGACGGAACCGAAGACAATTGTATCGGTTCCGACGCTATCACAGTCTCGGTTCCGAAACGCCCCGGCTCCGAGCTCAAAGGAGTCGGAGGAGGAACATTTTGAGGGATAGGGTTAAGCATCGACTGATGAGTCGGGCTCTGAAGCATTTGGGCCAGTGCCTCGGACTTAAGAAGTCGACTCACTACCCTCTGAAGGTCATGATCATAAAGCCTCGATGACCTAGAGGAGTGAGATCTATGGCTCCGTTCAGACAGCAAGGGAGATGCTGGAGCCGAATGAACGGAGCCAAGGGACGGTGACCTGGACCTCTTTTTAGATGTCGGTTCCGATGGTCTGATCGGAGCCGACTCAGATATTTCCAATGCCTCGGCTCCAGCCAGAGCCGGGGGAACCACAGAAGTAGCAGTTCGAGTCTCATCGGCTCCAGCCGGAGCCGATGTTGTAGTAGACTTCGATGTCTTAGGCGTCGACTCAGTAGCTGGAGTCGAAGACCTAGGAGCCTTAGAGGGTTTACCCGAAGAAGCAGACGGGGGACCCTCAGGCTTAAGCAAGCCCCTAAAAATGAGCTTGTTCTTTCTTTCCTGCAGGACTCTAGGGCTGAAGCCATGGCATACAGCACAAGAGTCCTGCAGGTGTAAAGGTCCCAGGCAGTACACACAAGAAGTGTGACCGTCTGTCAGAGACATTTTCTGACAGCACGAGTCACACTTCTTGAAGCCTGAGACCTTCGAATCCTTGGACATATCAAGGAACAAGTGTAACCACACACAAACACAAACACACCGATTACACTATACACTAAAAACAGAAAACTTAAACTAAATAAATTAGCTATTTAGTATATAAAGTCCCTTCAGAAAACACATACACTCCAAGGGGATGGGAGGGCCCGAAGGCCTAAGGGAAGAACATATAAGTTCTTGAGGTAAAAAAAGGTTAAGAACTAGAACAAAGGGATAAAATACCTTTAAGGTAAGGGGAAACTGTATGGAAAACTAATTTAAAGGGTTTTTAATCAACTTTTTAAACTATTTCCTACACTAACCTGAAGCCGGTGAAGCAACACGTCTCGATAGCTGTAGCGGCAAACGAGATCTGAGGTAATACCGCCTAGCATTGTGGGATATAAGGGGAGCCTCGAGGCGGTGGAACCAACTCTCGAGCTTTTAGAGTGGCCGAGTCAGAGCCGAGGTCGGCTCCGAACCCATGCAGCAAGAATGAAGGCGAGATGGACAACTTAACATGTGTTGTTTTTAGGCTGTATTTCTTGATGTGTTTCGCTCTAGTGGTCAGTATGCCCCTCAATGTAATTCTTAGTATTTTATATAAGTATCAACTTGAGCTTTCTGATTCTCTTATGAGATAACAATTTGATTAGGGTGTACTTATTGACAGTCTAGCTAGGGATGTACTTTTTATTGAATATGAATGTGAATGGAGTTCTACTTATACCAATGTCCCTAAATATGGTTCCTAGTTTAAATATGGTAAAATAACATCTTAGGTTCTTTGCCTTTACAGCATGGATGATAAGGGCACTTGCATCAAAACATTACTTGACTGAGTACTTTTCCTATTAAAATAAGTTATTGTAAACCTAAAGGGAACAACTGTATCTTTAAGAATCATCGAGCTGCTAGTTGTGTAATTAGTCATTAATTATGTTAATATTAGTTGTCACATCATTGTTTTAAATGTTTTTAAGCATGAATTTATGTTCGCTTGCTTGTCTGAGGAAGTCGAGTCACTGTGCTCGACGAAAAGCGCTTTATTAAACTATGTTTTATTTTATTCTCTTTGTGGTTCTGACATCCTTCGGTTCCTGTGGATTTGCTTAGTGCTTGGTCTGTCTTTTTTATTTTTTCCCAAAATGTGAAAGCAATAATTTCATAGCTTATTTCTGCTGAACTTTTGATCAAATTATCATTACATCTACATTTTTTTTTGCCTTCCTAATGTCTTTCTCTGTGTCCGCTATTGGAAATACTGTAAAATGATCACTTTCAATACAATGTTTAAGGGTTCAAATTCATATAGGCACATAATGCAACATAACAAATTTGATTAAACGTGAAATGCACATTTAAATTATTTAATTTACCTCAATTATTTTTTTCTATATTTTATCATTTGTGCACCATCTGGTATTCTGCACCTGGCCCAGTCAATAGCAAGGAACATTTCACTGTCCAAGGTGAAAACTGACTAATTTTATTTGGACTGCCATCAATTGCTCAATCAAGACTAGCACTGTTGTGCTTTACTCAGCAATCTAAAAAGTGCTGAGTGAATACATTACAGTTGTCACACTCCTATCGCTGTGGTAAAATGTGTAAAGGTATTCAGCTCAGAGAAATGGTACAAGTGATTCAGGGATCAAAACCTGTTCCGAGATTATTTTACTGAGGACGTTCATACTAAATCTTGATACTCATTTTGTTGAAAGAATGAGATGATGTGGGAAACTCAAATAAGGTCATTGCTGACTAAAAGTCACATTATGTAAATATTAACTGTGTGAACAATGGAAGCATTTCTACTTTTCTCTGTGCCCTTCTCCACTCCCAAGGCATTAGCTAAAGTCCTGATAGTGTGAGACATACATGACAGCACTGATGTGGCAATGAAGCGAGATGGCTAAATGTATCACTGTAATGCATTTCTAAGTGATCAGTGTTACATATACAGTGCGACGGATTTCATGTATCTTCAAGTTATTATTCCCCAAAAGCTGTCTGACTGCATCCTGTGTTTGCACTCCACTTGGCACCATAAAAGTCACTTTCATGGCTTAACGAAAACATTGAAAATTAAGTTTAGGCTGCTTTAGGTAGCACAAAACAACTTGGCAGCCTTACACAGCCATCAGTACTCTGCATACTACTTAGGGAAGAAAATACACCTGACAGTTACACCTTGTACCACAGAGAAAGTTAAGTGAAGTGAGCTTAGAGCTAAAAGACATTTGATGCATAATTCAAATCCACTTAAATGATATTTTATTTAATCACCTGTTGCTATACCACTAAATTGTTTAAACATCAACTGTTGCCACTACTGCTAACATCATCTGATCATTAGTCTGCCCACTTTCACATTACTTGTCATTAACTTCAAGTCTGAACAATTTGTTCCACAAAATACATGTCAAATGTCACAAAGAGATGTGAGAATAAAGAATTTTTCACTTGAATGCACTTCTCACTCTGGTAATTGCTAAATATACCCAAACACTAGATTTAATTTACTTTGCAAATTTTTCTCTATTACATATTCATTTTTCAGTGTCTTTTACATTTGTTCTCTGTTTAGCAGGGAGCAAACATGATTCACTACCTAAGGAAAAATGTGAAAATTTTTGTTTAGGCTTCCTTAGATAGAACAAATGTGCCTGACAGTTGCACAGCCTTCAGCAACAGGGACAGTACCTAATTCATAAAATGCACCTGACAGGTGCCAGCATCTGTGGTTTAAGGTGTAATTGAAGTGAATTGAGGGAAATAAGTTAAATGAAGCATTGTTTGAATCCTGTTTAGAGATCACGTTGCAATTATTCACAACATGTATTTTTTTTCTTCTTTTTAATGTTCATTTGCTCTCTATTTAGCAGAGAGCAAATATGGTCCACTACCCAGGGAAAAAAGTGAAAATTTTAGTTTATGTAGTTTTAGGTAGCGCAAACACCCCTGCCAATGGTGCAATTTCCTTAGCACTCTGGATAATAAGGAGTGGAGAAATTCCACATGTTGCAGAACTCTCACTATGGCACAAGGTATATGTGCAGTGACTTTAGATAAAGAACACAGCTGATTAAGTGTTCAAATCCAGTGACAACATACTTTTTTTCAAAGGTTGTAAGAACCCAATTTCAAACAAAAATTTGATTAGGATTTTTTATATACAGGTCAGACACATTTTTTTATTAACCAGAGAAGTTGTGGATAGCAACTAATAAAGAGTTGAAGGACTTTATCTGGCAGGGGAAGATGGCATACAGCCAAGTGGGAAAAGCTGTTGCATCCAAGGTGGTTTGGGATTACCTGATTTGAATGGGGTATTTTGGAGCTACACAGTTAAGGCTCCTATATGTAACACAAGCAGAAAGATATAATTCAAAGTGGAAAGGAATGGTGATGAAACTGGGGGGGGTCAGGAAACAAAGAGAGACTGGAATTTTGGATACAAATCCTTAAGGAGAATAACAATAATCATACAGATCATTATATTCAGCAGAAGGTATTCTAAGAACTAAGCCAACATGGGGATGCAGAGTGGAGATTCTGATGATAAGGATGATTGCAATTAGGGATACAGAAAATAGGCAAGAAGGGGCTGGAATTTACAAGAGAAAACTGGCAAAGAAACCAAGGTATTGGAACCAAATAATTAGAGAGACAAAAGTAATAGAATGGAAAGAGACCAAGAATTTATTTGGACTGCAGGCTAGAGACTGCCTTCCCTATCAAGGATAGACATCAAAGTACAGGCAAAGAGAAAGAAATAGGGAGATCTTAAGTGAAAGACCAACACTGATATAGTTTTTAGTAGTATCTAGAAAAAGAGACCACTGCTAATAACGGGATAATTAGCAAAGCATATAAAATATTGCATAATAACTATGAGAATCAATCAGAGGAGATTAGAAAGGATGGGAAAGAGAGACTGGATAAGCAGTTTACAAACCATGGGTGACATATGTAGGACTCCAGATATGCAACAAAGTCTAGAATATTTAGGATCTTTGCCTGGAAATGTTTGCACAGGTATTTTTGTACCACAAGTAGACTCTAAAGAATTTTTCCTTAGATAGACTGCAAATGTGGGAGGCGTTATGAGAAAGAAAGAGGTAACTGGGAACATATTTTCTGGGAGTATAACAAGTTGGCAGACTTTAAAAAATGCCTGCATGACTACTCTATCCGAAATATTGTGTAAGCAAATTGGTGTAACTAAGGAAATGATTTTTGAGCTATAATACAGAATCAGAATTCCCTAGACATTGTAAGGCCTTGCTGAGCCTGATTATGGTGGTTGCCAAAAAAGCAGTTACTAGAAAATGGCAATCAAAGTCTACACCAACTTTACTAGAATTAGTGAATATAGTAACTAAGATACAACTACTGGAAATGGGATCTTTAGAAAACAGTAGGAGCAAATTTCAGAGAAAAAATGGGAATTTGGGGAAAAATACATGCAGAATAATGTTTCGGAAGATGAATGAAATTTAAAAGAAGGCAGGATTTCAATGAGCTATATAATGTTTGACTGACAATAATTGGATAGAGGTTAAGTGAGGTATAATGTTTGCAACTAAAATACGTCAATGTGATTTGTTTTCATTTATAAAAATGCATGACTGCCTATGTCATAAGTGATAATTTAATAAAGATGTTTCTTGTTTAAAAAATTGATTAGGAATGTAACATTAAAGAAAACTCGTAACATTAAACTGTTTTTTGCAAGCAATGTTATCAGTAATCCTTGCAAAATGAAACTTTTCTATTAAGCATGTATCATTAATGAATGAAATATAATCTCAAGTGAATGTGTGTCTAATTTCCTAGAGATCACAATGATTATATTTAATTTAAAATTCACTTGCATATTTATGATGGGCATACTACTTTTCTTATCATCAGCATAACTCATCACATAGCCCAACTATGATTTTAGGACAGTTATGACTTGTGTAGTATATATGTAACATAAATTAAACCTGTGTTAACCAGAACATTCAACTGCATCCATCTGAAATGTACTTATATATAGAAATACTGACTGTTACACTGGGAATGTATTCTAAGAAAGAATTGCAACCACACACACGAAGGCCTCTCTGGAGTATAGCTCCAATAATTCTGAAATTACTTCATTTCCATGCTAGAAAGGTAGTTCTCCTGTAGCAATGTCAGTTAATATAGTAACTTTTGATTTTTGCATCCTTTATCATGGGTTCGATTCCTAGCTGTTACAATAATATTTTAATTTTGTGTAAGCCCCAACATGACAATATGTCATAATTCACAAAAACTAAAATGCTAAAAACCACGAACCAAGTAAATAATGGTACACATGCATATATATTTTTAAGTAGGTTAGATGTCTTTAAGAGAGTGTTTAATATGGTGTGAGCAGTGATTGGTTTAATAAGTATTAACTGTGACTGTTTAAACGTGTTTTTAAAATTAAAAATGTTTTCTGAAGAAGTTTGCTTATAGTAGCAAACGAAAAGCGCTTCAATCAATAAATAATTGTACTAGTCTGCTGGATTCTGTGTCATCGACTGGCTACAGTGCCTTATTTACTTGGAATATGTCATAATTCATCATCTTTCTCTTACCAAACTGCAAGTCTTAAATGGCATTGGAAAGTGTGTTAATGGGTAGGGCATGACGGGTCTATATCATAACATCGAAGTTGCAAAACTTCAAATGTTATAATATTGAACCCAAAACCTCGAAGACTGACAACAGCAAAGCTGTGTAACATCGAATTCTTTCCCAGGGAAAGAATTTGGTGGGCCATTTCCACAGCTTCGCTATTTCCTCCACTGTGGTGCAATCTCGGAGTTGGTATATTTAAGTAGGGGGTGAGGGGGTGAAGCTCTCCACATTAGAAATGGTTTGTAGTGTTTGTGTGTTTCGTGTTTTGTGCTGGAACAGCGATTTTTTCCCAGGGAAAAATATCGCTGTTCTCAACTTTCGGAGTTTTACGCTTTCGGGGTTTCATGTTCGATGTTATGGTGTTCACTGTTTTCATATCTTGTGATATAAACCCGAGCATGACACATAGCAAAACTCAATGCCATGTTTCACACCTTTACTGCTATGTTATGTAAGTAGTGCCAATGTGTCTGCCAAGGAGTCCACCTACTTTCAATTGTGCAAATGCAGATGGCAAGGCTGTGTGCCTTTGTGCAATACCAGTAACACACAAGATCTGAACTGTATGCCATTTCAGACGTATCTTGTTACCTTGACTTTTGCAGACATGATTGGCAAGGGAGAGAATGATGTTAAATACAGAGCACAAAAGTGTGGTAGTGAGGAGTCTGGGATATTTGCGGCACTCCTTGTGAAGAGATATAGCCACAGGCTGCTGCAGGGGGATTATACTGGGTCATGGTATAAAGCTGAGGTTTGGAATAGCTTAGCCAAGGTTGTCTCCAATGCAAAAGGCATTTCACGCAATGGGAAACAATGTCTCAACTACAGTGACCTTAAGAAGCACAAGTGGGACCTCCAAAGTTGACGGAAGGCTGAATTTCGGACTGGGAACACCCCCAGCTGTGTAAGTATACTGACCAATAACCTATCTATTATATGGCATTAATGACCTAGCCAGCCAGTGCAGGCATTTATTATGCTTTCGTATATATTTCTCTTTTTTTTCTTTTTGCACTGTACAGCTGAAGAGGAGAGAGCTGCAAACCATGAAGAGCACCAGGAGAGAGCAACTCAAATCAGAAAGGGATGGGCCGAGTATGACTCGGGTACAAATGCAAGCCATGATTTCATTTTCATTCCATCAACCACTATCAGCTTAAGCAAGCATACCACAACCCTCATCTCAGGCATGTATGCCTTCCCCAATAACTCTTACTGCTTGCATTAAGCAACACGAACATCAACTTAACTCTATGTAGGTTCAGTAATCAGAAGCAGTAATTACTTGTTGTTACTTTTGACGTATTTATAAAACATTAAGAGCAATATACCAGGAAATATTAAATTATGTTAATTACATTTATTAAATGAGAATGAATATTTCCTATCCATAATCGGATGGTGCAGTGGTGTAGCGTTAATGTTGTTGACTCACAGGAAAGGTTCTCCGGTTAGATACTCGGCTGGGGTGCCTTCTGTGCAGAGACTGCATGTCCTCCCTGCATTTGTGTGGGTTTTCTCTGTGTGATCTGATTTCCTCCTACATTACAAAGTCATGTATGTGGAGCATTTCTCGCCGCACCTCTTCTGAAAATTGGCTCATTCCAAGTCAGACTTTCCTGGTAAACAAATGTTAAATAAATAAAATAAATAAATAATTGGGAAATAAAGGTTGATGTTTCTTCTATAACAGCAATGAGATTTGTTTATTTTATGATATATATATATATATATATATATATATATATATATATATATATATATATATATATATATATATACACACACACACACACACACATATATATACCCTTCCATCATACATGGATGTGGCAAAAGCGTTTATTTACAAAATGCAGTACTTTGACATGGCATGTATCCAATTTTCTCTTTTGTTTGTCTCCCTTTCTATCTCTTTTTTGGGGGAGGGGTTATAATTTATTAATCTGCTATCTGCATAACTTGCTGCTGAAAATTAATAATCAACAGCACTGGGAAGTACAGCAACCACTGTGGCTTGGCCCACCATACCTACACAGATGACATCACAGACATCCAGCACTTCTGGGTCACAAGCTGTCAGTGCTGCCTCTACAGCCCCTGCCTACCTGCTCCAAGTGTGTCACATAGCTGTGTCCTGGCTGTTGGTGTAGTGGTACCCTCTGGGAGCAGTAGGAGTGGAGGTGGTGATTTTGTCATCTGGCAGGAGCTGACAGGGCTGGTGTTATGAAGAAGAGCCTCAGTGCATGTTCTGGCAGGGTTGAAAATGCCCTGCATCACATTACAAAGATGATGCCATATCTGGCAATGACCCAGGAAGCAGCTGCAAGAGACAGTGATGACAGTTCTATGGTGAGGACCAAATTCTGACTGTTATCAAGTTGGACATGGATTCATCTCCAATGTTCTTTACCTGTTCACAATCATGATGGCCCCCAACTTTTGTCTCCATCATCATTCCTGTCTGTCTAGCATGTCCTGTATGCCTGCGTATGCTTCCTAACCTACCCTACTCTACCTGACCCTTTCATTCCTAAGCAATTTTCCCAACATTCCTCTCTCCCCTAAAAAATAAATAAATTACACCCCATACATAGCTCTCCACTTCACCTATATGTCATCTTTACACAACTGATTTGGTCTAATTGGCCATGCATCATTATTTTGTGGTTGTCATCCATCAATGGCTTTGAAACTGTGTGTGTACAATTGTACACTTATGTTGTAAAAAAGTAGATGGCTATGGTGCTCTCCAATGACCCTCCTGCAAATTCTTGTATTCTTTACCCTGTGTAATACCTTCTGCTTGCCAGCCCCATTTTCATCGCTGTCCTATCAACCTCTTTTTCACAGGTTTAATCTGGACAAAAAATAGATTCACACACAACAAACATCTTCAGAAATAGCCAATGAAAAAGCATTTGCATGGAGTTCAGCGTAATGCTGAGTGACACTGAATGCCATTAACTTTCTTACTGCAAAAGATGAAGCTTGCCATTTACTTTGCAGTGGTCCAGTTACACTTGTGCATGTGTACTTAAATCTGTTGCACTACAGGAACATACAGGAAAGGCAGACTTAAAGCAGTACTGTGGAACAATTAATGAAACAGTTCTCAGGCTGCTGGATGTATTAACATGGGAGTTCATATGTGGCATGTTGACACAGTTACCCTGATTGTAGCCTGATGTTTTTGCATATTGTCCTGAGTTCGATTACAGCTGTATGCCAATTTATTACTTCATGAAATTTCATATTCCTACCATATATTTAACTGCAAATGTCTGTACTTCTCTCCATATAAAACATTTTCTTAACATAACTTTAGAATAGTGCAGCAAGGCATCATTTTTAAGAACACTGTAGTCCCAACAGCAACACGTAATAAGTCTACCTTATCTTGGTGAGGTATTCATGTTTACTGCACTCTCCTATTCCTTATTTATACCTATAGCAAACACTTTATTGTGCAGAGCATAACATATTAATGATAATTTAAGAAATAACACTACAACAACATACAGATGTTCCTACATGTCCCACAAAATATATTGTTGCTATTAAGTTTATAGGTTCATAAGTGTGTACTAAACTAACGACCACATGGCCCTTTTTAAGCCTAGTCATGCAGTCCAAACCTTTGAGAAGTTCTGGTACCCTACTTAATTGTAAGCAGGGGATTGGGAGATGAAATATGTATAAGCAGGGGCCTGGAATATGAAACATTTACAAGCTGTCTGTGTCCGCTAGAGATATGAGTGCCAAACCAGGGATGAATTTCCTGTTCCCCATCCAACTGTCCAAGTTACACGAACTGGATTATGGAGGAACTCTGCTTCACACAGACAGGAACCTGTTCCAGAGAAGGGGTAGTCTCTTGGATATGCACCTGCCTCTCCAGCAGGTCCTATTAATATCGCAAGCAAGGTTTAAATCTTTAGAATGGGTAATTCTGGTGCTGCTTGCTTTCTGGATATGCAGGAGGTCCATGAGGGTGGGGATCTGACAATGTCTTGTATGCCAGGCTTAGAGCTCTCCTCAACAGCCTGTAGGAGACAGAATACAGGGATAGGGCCTTTTGGCAGTCTACAAAAGACATGTTACTTACACCCTGTATTCCTTGAGTGAGAAACCTCTGTGGACATTCCAATTGTTGGATATGCCTGGTTAGGTACACACCAAAGGGGGTACTGTACTCAACGATAGGTCTGATGAATGCTGAATACACTGGAACAATGATCTCCTTGGACCTAGATGCCACACCTTTGCTTATAAGCTGCACAACATACTCACTACTGTAGACATGTGATGGTCAAAGGCCAGATGACTGTCTATGTGTGCCCCCAAGTCCCTGACTACTGGGTTAACTCTTAGGGGTGTGTTCTCAATATGATAGATACCAGGGTGGTTGACTTCCTGAAGGATGCTATTACGCATTTCTTGGCATTTGGTTTTAGTTCATGGCTCTGACACCATTTGTCTGTGTCATCACTTCCTGGAGAACACTTGTGTCAGTAGGGGAATCTATGACTGCTCATAATTTTCAATCATCTACAAATTTAGTCAGCCACAGGCCACTGACATTGGCTTTGACTTCAGAGAAGTAAATGTCAAAAAGGAATGGTCCCAGGACTGATCCCTGTGGGACTCCACTTGTGACTGGCTTCTTTGTGGAGGTGGTCTCCCCAATTCTAACTTCATGGGTCCTGTCTGTGAGTCAGCTGGCTATCCACTGGGTGACATAAGGGTTAAGACGTAACTTCTTCAGTTTGTCAACATTGCCTGAATGGGATATTGTGCCAAATGCCTGGGCCAGGTCAAACTAGGCAGTGTGAACTGTTTTGCCCTCATCCACTGCTTTGGTGACCTTCTCAAAGAAGTCCAACAGGTTGAGTAGGCATGGCCCAACTTTGACATGACCAAAGTGGGTTGGGTCCAGTGTCTGGAGGTTTCCTATGTCATTACTCATTATTTCCATTGCTTTGTGTATGAGATTACTGAAACTTCTGGGTCTGTAGATGGCCAACCTTTGTGCAGAGCAATGACTGCTGCTGTTCTCCATTCATGAGGCACAAAACCTGTTTGGAGGCTACACTTAAACAACAGTCCCAGATAGCCTGACATATTTCATGCTATTTAGAAGGCATCCTGGGATGTTGTCTGAGCTCACTGATGCAGTATTCTTAGCCTCAAAGAGAGCATTAAGGACCTGTCCCCTAATGATTGTAGAGGTGAGTTGTATTGCATGGTATTTCCTGAGGAGAGGTTCAGGGGAAGAGAGGGTTAAACTTGCAGCTGAATTTGTCAGCCAGTAGGTTTGCTATGCCTTCTCACTCAGTATAGGTCGCTCCATTAAGAATTAGCTCTGCACACAACTGTGTATTTCCTTTGAGGTTGCAGACATAACTAAATAATGCCTTATGGTTGTCCTTGGCCTGGGAGGTCAAATTTACCTCAAATCTGACTTTGGTAGACTTTATTTGTTAAACCAAAAAATCCACCCAATACCATACAACATATATTATGCTAGTTATATATCATATTTTTTTATTTTGTATGTGTTGGTGCATTAATAACATAATTTTATTGATTAATCACTTACTTTTTTAATTGAAGGTAGTATGGTAATAAAAATGAGTGTGGAATTGTACATTGTGTTCTGAAGAAATTTGGAGACAAAGGCGTGGAAATAAAGTCTGTATGCTAATCCTGTAGTCTTAGTGCCTGTTTTCATTAAGCCATTATTGTGTCATCGGATCCGATACCATATTTTGGTAGACTTTATTTGTCCTATGAGTTGTTTGTTTAGTTTCATGAGAGTGCTTTTATCCTGCTGGGTGTTACTCCTCCTAATTTTTGCCATGATTTTCTTCCTTCCTTCTATTATACAGCCTACTGATGTTGTGATTCCACCAGAGTGGCTTGCTTTTTGAGTTAGTTCTGTACTTCTTCCTGGTGGGTAAAGCTGCCTCTCTGCAGTTATTAATATGCTTGTATAGGGTTTATGTAAACACTTCCACTTAGGCAAACGTGTTCTCAGGTGTTATGGGGGCTTGAAATTTTGCCAGGTTATCACTTAATAGTAGGAGGTTAACCTTAGAAAAGTTCCTGAGCATTCCAGATTTAGCTAGGGTTCCAGGTTTTATTGTTACTTCAAAGGAGACCATTCTGCGGTCTGACCTTACCAGAGAAGCTCTTTTAGGACCTTTGATTTATAACAATATGTCCTATATTAAGGACTCATGGCATTTTTTGGACAAAATGAGGATATTTTCAAACAGTGTTTCTTTTGATGCTACTAAACATGTTATTTTTACGATGGATGTCATCTCACTTTACACATGTATACCCCATGATGAAGGGGTGGACGCAGTTCATAGCTATTTAGTCAAAAAGAACATATTTAATAATTCTATTATTTCTGTTTTATGTAGATTTTTGGACATTATTTTGGAGAACAATTTTTTTATGTTTGGAAATACATATTACAAACAAAAACGCGGTGTAGCCATGGGGTCTCCTGGAGCACCTGCTTTTGCTAACCTTGTGATGGCTTGGTGGGAACTAGAATTCATCCCTGTTTTAAAAGAGAAGTTCAATATTCTCTTTTTTTGTAGATTTATTGATGACCTGTTTTTCATCATTGAAGGTAGTACAGATATTATACATTCCTTTATTAGTCAAGTTAATTCTTTTTCTAGTTACATCAACTTCACCCTAGGTGATACTGGGTTGGCAGTCAATTTCCTGGATACCCACATTTGGTGGGATCTTGAAGATAAAACATTTCATAGCAAAATTCACAGGAAAGAGACCTTTACCAATGGATATTTACACTATAATAGCGGACATCCCAAACATATAAAGAAAAACATTCCTACAGGGCAATTCATCCGAGCTTGTCGGATGACTACCAAGGATGATATGTTAATTTCTGAATTTGATTTTATAGTTTTTTTTGTTCACACAACGAGGGTATGATGAACAATTTAACACAGGTGAAGAAGTATACAATAAACGATTGACTCATTTTCTTGCTATATTACATGACACTCAGAACCTTTTTAACAAGGATAAAAATCATAGTAGTAGTAATGACATTGTTTGTTCTTTTGACATGAGCAGCGATAGTTATAGGATTAAAAATACTGTCCAGAATAATTGGAAAGTTTTGCAAGGTAATCGAGATATTTTCCAGTTTGTGGGCTCTGACCCAAAATTTGTGTTTCGTAAAACGAACACCCTTAAGAATATCTTGGAGCATCATAGTATTGATCATCTTACATCTTTGATAAAAAAGAAAGGCATGTTTCGATGTCAGCATTGTCACATTTGCCGATATATTTCTGAGGGTCCTTATATTAACATAATTACTTCTGATAGGATCATAGAAGTTGCTGATTTTATTGATTGCAATACTAGTGGAGTTGTTTATGTTAGCATGTGTTCCTCTTGCCCTGCCTTTTATGTGGGGATGACCACGAGACCCCTAGCTACACGCATAAAGGAACATTTATATGCTATCAAAGTTAAAGATGATAATAACGCTTTATATAAACATTCTATTTTATGTACTACACATAATAAATTTTTATTTTCAGTGTTGGAAAAATGTAAATCTGATCGAAGGGCTGGGGACTTTAAGAACTATATTGAACAACGGGAATGTTTATGGCAGGTTAAACTTAAATCTGATATTTTTCCAGGCTTAAATGAAAGCATCAATTTAAAGTGTTTTTTAAAACATGGTAAATTAGTTATAAACAAAAATAAGGATATAGACTTGAAATTATGTTTTAATGCATAAGTTTTTACCAATATCAGCACTAGTATTTGTATGCGTTTTTGTTTGTTTAAACTAATTGTTTCTTAATTGATTGGGCTATTTATACTGGTTGAGTTTTATACCTTGTGTATTCTGATGAAGTTGTGACGAAAGCGGAAATTAAATCATTTTTACGCTATTACCGGCATCTGTGTTTTGTCTTCCTGCAACTTTCCGTCACTTTTTTTTTTGTGTGTTTTAATTTGATTTATTTGGGCGTTTTTTGTGGACTTACCAGAGAAGACATTACACTTGCAGTTGTACAGCACTCTTCGATATTAGTGGGGACCAGATCCAGTATGTTTGCACCCCTGCTCAGTGTACTGACAATCTGGTTAAGGGAATTTGTGTCTACAAAATCCAGGAACCTCTGTGTCTGCATATTTGGTGTTGTATATGATTCCCAGTTAATAGTCAGGTAATTAAAGTCACCCATGACTATGGTATTGGGTTGGATGGTGAGTGATTCCAATAAGTTTAAATACCTGTTATGGGTTTGTTGGGTCACAGAGAGGCACCTATAGGTTGCAAGAAAATGTTATAGGATTTTGCCTATGGTGATTTGAACATGGAGAAGCTCAAGTGCATTGTCCTGTTTGACCAGCCTTGAGGTATATTTATTTCTGATGTAAATCGAGACACCTCCAATTTTAGTCCCTGTCTAGTCTAAATGTGAGAAAGGCATTATAGCCTTGCATTGCTGGTGTGCTCTCCATAGCTTTAAACCATTCTCAGTGATCACACAGACATCAGCATTCTCTAAGGTGAGGCAAGTCTGCAGGGAGTAGAGTCTTTTGTTTAAACTCCTAGCACTGAGCAGTAATGCCTTTAGATTTGCTTGGTTTTGATTTGCTATGTTGGAAGTACTTTCAGTTAGGCATTGCTTAAAAAAGACACTATGGGGAAGGACAACGTTTTAGATAATATTTGAAAGCCTAGAGGGGGGAGGTGTAGACCATCCCTGGCAAAGTAGCGTGGTCTGTTCACCATCTCCTTCTATGCTGACAAATATTGCACCCACTTAGAATGACACCATAAACTAAGCCAATTATTAAAGTCAGTTAGCTTCTGTTTGTATTGTGGCATCATTCTTGAAGACGGAAAAATGCTCCTCAATGCTAGGCTCATACCAGCCTGGGACACATACTCAGAGAGCTCCATGATCTCTCTCTTCATATAGTCCAAGGAGGAACTTCTAAGGTTATTTACATGCATATGGACTATGAGTGAGTCATACTGGTACTTATGGTTTAATAACCTGAATGTGTGTGCAATGTGGTGGATACAAGCCCCTAACAAATGTCTCACAATGGAGTCTCCAATGACCAGAATGTTGGATTGTGTAGTGGCTTGCTTTATGAGGTTAGAAATAGAGGCTCCATGAGATGTGGGTGTGGTTTTTAAAGAGTGCATTCCGGGCTGCTGAGGATACTCATTATGTGTATTTGGTCTAAGAGGTCTTTGGGGTTTAGGAATTTCTATTTCTATTCCTATCTGTACCCATTTGTATCTCTCTGTGTTTACCCCTTCTGCTTTATTTAGTTGTCACTGTACTTTAATTGTGTCGTTTTAATGCAGTGCAGTAGTAATTCCTTTGTGGTGTGATAAGCTACTACTCGTGTTTAGAAAGATTTTGAATAATTTCAAGGGTTCTAATCTGGCCATTAGCTAAGTGTTGCTAACTATTTCTGGTACACTAATTTATGTATATCTGTCAGCTACATATTGTTCTGAGTCACCATTGAGCTTCTTATGTCATAATCTACTTTCTCCCTGTCACCCCGTTGATGTATCTTCTCCCTTCTATATAATTAATCTTCCACCTCTGCATCTGAGCAATGTCTGGCACTGGGCAACAAATGCAACTAACGGTAAATGGAAGCACACAGCTTATGGCATGGTTTTTGGATTTGACTGCATTCATCTGCACAGCTTTGTCACGCCCCTGTGCTTAGCTATGTCTAGTCAGCTGAATGCATTTTTTGAACAAGAAAAAGAGTTAGATGTACAGATTACAGTATTTCAACAGGGTAATGAAGATGATTACAGATATTCACTTTTGGTGAAATCTGCTGTCAAATAGTAACTATCACAATTATGACTTTCTATGTGATGTGCTTAGATTACACTAATGTGTACATGTTTTTCCTGGCATTCTGTAAATGTTCAAATACATATGGACGAAAAACATTTCAGGATGTGCTGTCTTGACGTTTGTAGATCTAAATGTTGTCTACAACTGTACTTAACACATCACTGTCCTACTAATGTGGTGATGTACCTGACACCTTTCCTGAAGTGTGTGTTGTACAGATGTTTGTGCAAAGGTCTGCACACAGCAGTACAGATTCATGATAATTCTCATTCAAAGTTCAACACTTATAAAATATGATTTCCCATGTGCTAACACTCTGCCATCAGAAGTTCACCTTAGCTTAGCAGCACTGCACAAAAAGAGAAAAATAAAATGACATAAAATCAAATAATTTTACTTTTATGTTGCAAAACGTTTGTATTCCTATATTACTTTTGTCAAAACGTGACCATTAATTCAGAATGATGCTGACCCAATTCATTTGTTTAAATTATGTCTTTAGTACAGTGTTTACACTTGCACTGTGTTACAAGCTTGGTTAACCTATTCTCACAGTATCCATCAATGTCATTCAGCAGTGCGTTGTCCTATGTACAACTTGCATTGCATGTTTGTCTTTTCACTGCACATAGTGGCAATCATCCTGACATGAAGTCACAGGGTCTGATGAAGCTAACCGCGAAAGCGCTAACCTCTGTGCACTTTATTAAAACTTTTTCAACACCATCCTGTGGATTATCATGCTTGGGAACTATTGGTTTTGTTTTGATCTAGTTTATATGCCCTTCATTGCGTTGCTCTTGTTATATATTTTTTGTTTTACAGGGATGTTGGATTGGTAATCTGCTGGTGTACAACTATCAATGTGTATGTCATCCCATTATGTTGAACATATCAATGTCCTAAAACAATGAGGAACAAGGTCACACAGAAAAGCCAATCAGCAATAAACAAAAGAAAAACCCAGCCACGCTAGATTTATCCACTGTGTGATTCCTTAAAACCTCTTGCATTAGAGGTAACATGGTATATATGTAAATGACCCCTTAAGGACATCAGGTGTTTCAGCGATATGGCAGTTCTGAATGCCCATGACTTTTTTTCCTTTTAAGCGGAAACATGCATGCCCACAGCTAGTGGGGGTTGGCTGTATTGGCACGAATTTGTCCATAACAGACGGAAAAGGAAAAAAGTCATGGGCATTCAGAACTGCCACAAAATTAAATACCTGATGTCCTTAAGGGGTCATTTGCATATATCCCATGTTACCTCTAATACAAGAGGTTTTAAGCAATCGCACAGTGGAAAATCTAACATGTCAATGTCCCTTACAGTAACACAATGTACATAAAGGACAGTATCTACATTTTTGTAGAGAAGTATGTCACTATATATGACAATCATACTGATGTTACTTTGTCCTGTGTACACACATTCGTTTCACAACCTGTGATGCACAGTACCATCTCTTCCAAAATCTGATTTTTACAAATATTTAAATGTCCTATTTCACAGTGGTAATGTTAGTCTTCTCCTGTGCTGCCTGCAACTAAGACTGTGCTCTCTACATTGTGTAACTAGATAGGTAGGAGGTATGATGCCCAACATGTAAGACATGTGTGTGTTTGACTGTGTGCAGCACATGGTGCAATATCCACTTCCCATGAGAAGAATACACTTAACTATTCTCATAGCTCCCTTACCCCAGGTTTTACAGAAACATCCTCTATGACACACACTGATGAGGTGTTCTACCCTTAAGAGTAAGATTTCTCCTGTGGAGCTTGCATCTAAAACCAGGGTCTCTAGAATGTGTAATGAGACAGGCAGGAGCTTTGATGCCTAACATGGAAGATTTGTGTGTGAGACTGTGTCTAACATTTGGTACTGTATCCACTTCCCATGAGGAGGTTGCATTTAATTGTTCACACTCCTCCCTTATCTCACTTTTGGATGAAACATCCTCTAGTAAATACACTTATGAGGTCATCCTGACAAAAGTGTGCTCTCTAGCCTCACAGTCAGACTTTGCTTGTGGCACTTGCAACTAATACAGTGCTCTCAAGATTGTGTAACTAGACAGGTAGGAGGTTCGATGCTCAACAAAGGAAATTTTTGTGTGTGTGTGTGTGTACAATATTTGTTGCTGTACCCACTTCCCCTGAAGAGAATGCATTTAAATGCGCACACAGTTTCCTTATCTCAGTTTTTATGGAAGCATCCTCTATGAGACACACTGATGAGGTCATCCTGACAAAAGTTCACTCACTCCCATTAACGATCTGACTTCTTCTGTGGCTCTTGCAACTAATACATTGTTCTCTAGATTGTGTATCAAGATAGGTAATATGTTCCCTGCACAACAGGAGAGACTTGTGTGTGTACATGACGGTGTTTGCAGTTAGGTGAGCATGTACTCAATTGCCCCTTGGGATAAATGTTTAAACTGCCACATGATTCCACCACCCCTTAAGCCAACAACTTCTTTACAACACAAAGGCATATCTATGCATACTGTTTGTGCTCTAATCGATACAATTTTCTAAATATTGCTTAAAACATTGCTTTTTATGCAATACTCTGGCCACAAATGTGCAAATTAATATTTCAAATAACAATGCCATGAATTGAAAAAAAACATTTAATGTTTTTACAGAGGAAAAGTGATGCAAACATCTATTTAGTAGATGGGGAAGCACATTTCCTTTTTTCAAATGGCAGGTGTACTGTGTGGCATCAATAACTGCACAGGATTCTAAAATTTTATTGTCTGTCTACACCCCTGGTGAGGTCATTCTTTTGCAAGTGACTATCACTATTTAAATGTCAGAATTCTCCTGCCTTACACTATTCTCTAGAATATAAAACTAGATAGGTAGGGTGTTTGAATACAGCAGTGCTTAACTTCAACAAGTATGACTATAAATGAAATCAGGATTGGTTTACATACATTTGCAGTAGCAACTTTTACCACCTCAGATGGCTGCAAATTAATATTACCAGATGCATCTCCTATGCAAAACACTAGTCATGTCATCCCTTCATAGATGCTGTATGTCTCACTTGTACTCATTCTCCTGTGGTGCTTGTTGCTGTTAATATTCTCTATAAATGGGTGTAAGTGGATAGGTAGGTGTTCAGTTCCATCACTGCTTCAATAGTGCGACTGTGATCACCGTCATATACCACTGGCCACATCACAACCACCTTAATGTATAATTCTGGTTATGAGATTTAATTACTGTGGCACTCTGTGACACTAGTAAATCCTAGCATCCACAGGGAAAATAATTTTGGTCATACAATCATCACATAATGCTAACATACCTGCAATATATCACATAATTCTTCTGTGTTGCATGACTCTGATACTGTGCTTTGTAAATCATGTAACTACATATGCAAGATGTCTGAGGCCAACTGTGACTGTGTCTTTCACTCTCATACTGTGTATACTATTTTTCAAAAACATATATGATGTGTAGTTGTACAGTGTTATTGTGAACTTAAGTTTTTTACCCTAGACTTCCAACCAATAAACAGTGTTGGTGACACCCACTTAATTGCTCACTGTCTCAGTTGTACCTCAACATGTCATCTGGCACTGTCTATATCTTCTGATCTTGGGTAGTTAGTTCAAATCCAGCCATACGTCTCAGATTACATTGCATCAGATTACATTATGATAAAATCAGCAAGAAAAAGGAGATTAGTATTGCTGGAAATTAATTCATACTCAAGTCTTGGTGAGTATCTTCAAGAGCTGGACCCTGTTTTTTTTTATAAAATCTCACCCAGATGACATTGATACATAAACTGCATTTTATAAAGCATATATCATGGTCAAAAGTAGGTTATAAAATAACAAAAATAGCTGGGTACACAAGTCCCAAAATAAAAAAGTGCCCAATCCTGGTAGGTGCACTGGTGCCAGGAATGGAAAAAATGACAGTGTAGAATCCTCAAGACATGGAAATATTCTTACAATGGATCAGAAGGAGGATGGCCCCCTGTTGTAGAAGGAAGTAGTAGTCCATAAAAAAAACACAAAAACTGATGGGCCAAAAAGAGCCATAAAGATGACAGAGTAGACTATTGAGAATAAGAAAGAAATTATGTATTGTTGCTATCATGAAAGAAGCCCAAAATTTGTAGCGAGAAGATATACAAAAAGATTAAGAGAACAATTAGAGGAAACAAAAATACCTGCACAAGAAAAACTGTCAAAAGCTTCAAATTCAAATTTATAGGTTCATAGGTTGGTACTAGGCTATCGGCCCTAGGGCCTATACAAGCCTATAACAATTCCCTGGCTATTTCTTCCCACACTATTTACTTCCCTGGACCCCTGTCTAGCAGGGTGACTGACGTGAACCCCGGGGTGAATTTCCTTTCTCCCATCAATCGTCAAGGTTCCTTTTGAAGAGGGCCAAAAAGAGGTGCTCTGCATGACATGTATGGGCAGTCTCTTCCGGAGTTTGGGGAGTTATGTTCATTAATACAAAAGATTCATGAAAAACATTACATACAGACATGAAACCTTGAGCCATATGGAAAAAGAAGCAAGTGAAGAAGTCCGAAAATATAAAGAACATAATTTAGAGATGTTTGAAACTATAAAAAAAGAAATATGGACATGGGAAAGAAAGAGATATCTGATATGGTGCAATATTTGTGCAAATGAGAAAGCCAAATAAATCCATACAAAGAAGCAGCTCCAAAGATATTTGAAGATCAGGCAAAGACACCCAGATGTGGAAAATTTCACAATACAAAAAAATAACATCACAAAGGGGGAACATAGAACAGAAGATTAGTAAAGCAGAAGTGAAAAATGGAAGCTGAAGTTATGGGATACCTGCAAAGTGAAGGATTTAGTGTAGAAAGTCAGGTTATGTCACAGCATGATAGAACAATGAGTCTCCCAAAGGACATGGGAAAGAAAGAGAGATTTAATATGGTGCAATATTTCTGCAAAAGGATAATCAATAAAAAAAAGCAGCAAAGATGTTTGAAGATTAATCCAGGCAAAAGCATTGAGATATGGAAAATTTTACAATACAAAAAATAAGAAAACAAAGGGGAAAGTAGAAAAGAGGATTAGTAATGGAGAAGTTAAAGAAATAGAAACTGAAGTTATGGATTACCTGCAAAGTGAAAGATTTAGTGTATAAAATCTAACTCTGATAACACCACAGTATAATAGAGCAATGGGTCCCCATATTAAGCAGAAACTAATGCACCAGGAACCAGGAAGCATCTGATCAGCTGCTATATGAAGATACTCTGGAGTCTTCGGTAGGAAACCAGTTGGAGTTGCACAGCAAGGGATGAAACAGGAAACTGTGGTAACTCTGATGCAGTCAATGTTATGGAACGATAGACCAATGTGTTCCCAAATGAAATAGCAAAGGATGACACAGGATGAAGCTGAAGAGAATATGGCACAGGAAGATGTTCTGCAACTTTCTGTGGAATGCCCACAGGAAATGAAGAACAAAGAATGTGCCCTTAGTTTAGAATAAATTAATCTATGGGAAGAGTTGTTTGATTTAATAGGGATGGATAGACATATTAAGATCAATTAAAGAAATACATTACAGAAAGCTAATAAGACCCAAAATGTTAGAAGGCTGATAAAACAAATGAACACAGTAATAAAGACTGTTCATCGAAATTCATGCAATACAACAGAAGTAAATAGGATATATTACTGTGCAGCTAAATTAATAACAGATAAAGTCTTACCACATAACCATAGGGCAGTAAGGAAAAGGAAGGGGAGAAATCAAATGCCATCATGGAAGTATCAAACAGAGAAAACTATAAAGCAATTAAGAAATGTCACTGTTGGAAGAGTACAGAAGATGGAACAGATCAACAAAAATATTCAGAAAGACAGACATGATAAAAGCAATGTGCAGTATCAGAACAGACCAGAATCTATTGTTCACTACTGCAAACAGTAAACTAAAGATATCATCACAGGCAGAAAAACTCAGAAGATATGCACTTAAATATAAAGGAAAAGTACAAAATAAGCACTTTACTGATGATTCCATTGGGAAACAAAGTAAAAGGAATAAAAATACCACAAAAAAGAAGCAACAGACACATTCTGGAGAAATATCTATGAAGATTCTGTGGAACATAACAAAGATGTTGAATGGACAGAAAAAATAAAAGAAAGAATAAGATCAATCGTACAGGATATGAAGTGGGATGAAGTAACAGCCAGAGAAACTAAAACAAAATTAAGAAAAGCTCTTAACTGGAAAATCCCTGGCCCAGATGCAGTACCTAACTTCTGGCTAAAAGTATTAACATCTTTATATGAAGATTTAGCTATGAGTAAGAACTACTTATATGCATACCCTGAACAGACACCAACCTGGTTAACAAGAGGAAAAATGATACTCATCCTTAAGAGTGAACCTGCAAGATATCCTAAACAGACCAATAACTTGTCTTGCAATGATGTATAAACTAATTCATAAGAAAACTCAATCATGGCAACAGAACAAAAGGGTAACAAAAGAAAGTCATACGGAACAAAGGATAATTTGTTGTAAAAGTCTTAACAGAGAATTGTAAAAAGGGGAAGAGTCCAAGTATGGCAAGGAAAAACTTCAAAAAAGCATTTGACAGCAAACCACATTAATGGATAAAAGAGTGCGCAAAAATGTATAATATACACTTTACATTGATCGATTACATTATGGTGACTATGAAAAAGTGGCAAACCACTCTGCATAAGCCATGATAAAGGACAAATTATTATCCCAGGAATAAAAATTCAAAGGGGCATATTCCATGGTGACTTTGTCACCACAGCTCTTTTGTCTTGCCCTTAACCCATTAAGCTGTCTACTTAACAGATTAGGTCATGGTTAGAATTTGGCTCCCAGAAAACTAGAAAGTGCAAAGACTTCTCATCTTCATTGTGTGAATGATTTAAAACTGTACATTTCATCAGATGAGGAACTGAAAACACAATTGGAAGTGGTCAAAACTTTCCTCAGATGAAATATAAGAATGTCATTTAGTCTCGATAAATATGCAAAAGCAGCCTTTAAAACAAGAAAGCTGCAGCACCAAGAAAATATTAGTCTAGGACTGGAATTTGATATAAAATAACGTAAGCAGGCCAGACTGTATACATATTAGATAACTAATGAAGGATCAAAAATAAAACATGAATAAGTGTGAATATAACTTAGTAAGGAATATTGTAGAAGACTAAAATTAGTACTGAAAACAGTCATGACATTTAGGAACAAAGTCCAAATTATAAACCAATTTGCTCTTCTTGCTCTAACTTACAGTTTTGCAGTGATTATCTGGCCCCCAAAAGTACTGGATCAGCTGGACAGGAAAGCAAGAAAAATGCTTCATACTTATCAAATGAATGTATACCAAGATTATATATCCCCCATTCTGAAGAAGGTATGAGCCTCCCCAAAACTGACTACATGTACAGATCTGCAATCATAAGACTGCATACATATCTGCTGACCTCACAAGATCTAAATATAGTGGTAGTTTTAAAACATGAGGAGAACAAGTCTAAGATTACTTCCCTGCTTAGTTTAGCAGAAGCATATCGGCATCAAGCAAAACTGGAAATCAAACCAGAAGCAGACAAAAATAAGGAAGCAGAAGCAACTGAATGTGCCAAAATACAAAAGAAAGAATATAAGTAGAAGCATTGGATGAGAAGGCAAGAAATGTGGAAAATGCATAAATATAGTTGCAAGTACAGAAAACTCCTGGAACAACCTAACATTGATTGGGATCTAATGCAAGAATGATTAAGAAGAGTTGAATTTACGCCAAAAGATGAAAGGATAAAATTGGTGGCCCAGAAGAGTGGACTATGTACATGTTGGTTTACAAAGTCCACTGAATATATCAGAGAAACAGACAAATGCAGATTTTGTAAAACAGAATTGGAAACAGTCGCACTTCTTGTTACTGGGTGTGATACACTAATGGTAGAAGGCCTGTTTACTGAAAAGCATAATAATATGGCAAGACTGTTGCATTGGGGATTGTGCAAACATTATAATATCAAAGTAGCTTAGAAGCACTGGCAACACCAGCCAAAATGCACTATAGAAAATGATGAAGTTTGGGATCACCCATTACCAACAGTTCAAAAAATATATATGCAAGAAAACCAGATACAGTAGTCTATGAAAAGAAAAAAGTAGCACTGATCATTGAAATTGCTACACCCAGCGATTACTGTGTCTTGCGTACAGAGCGAGAGAGAGAGGGGCACAAAGTCATAAAATACCAGGACTGTCAGGCAGAAACAAGGGCAATGCGGAAGAAGTATACCCAGACAGCCCCAACAGTATTAGGGGCAATGTGTCTTATAAAAAAGAATTTATAGTCACATTTAGATATGTTACTGGTACATGCAACTCAGTATGAATTGCAGAAGGAGTCACTTCTGGGCACATTGCAGGTGCTGTGAAGTGGACTTATGGCTAACATCAAAGACTGAAACAATACTAAGTTCATGAATTTTAATCATACTTTGACTTAGGAATGGGGTCCATTCCCATTTTTTTATTAAAAACCCAAAAGACTTGGAAAAATTAAAAACATAGTGACTGTACATGTTGCTACCAGTGTTATCAAGCATATTTGCTTTGTACACATACAGATGTTAATCCCTTTTATTAAAAACTATGACAATTTGTCACACAGCAATACTTTTATTCAGAGTAATGATTTATTTTATTTATTATTGACATTTATTGAAGTCCACAGGGTCAGAAACCCATTTTCAGTGAAGGCCTGGGAAGAAAAGCTTCACAATGAATAAAATAACAACTATATAAAAATATATTTATCACATCATAGCAAACTTAGAGGTGAAGGTAAAAACATTTTGTGGAAAAAAAGAAATTATATTTAATTAAGTTTAAGTACATTGCCTTAAAAACTGAGATATACACTAGTACCCACTTACTATTTTTTTCACCAGGGAATGAATTAGGGAGAAATAGGTGGATTGGTCATTAGTGACTGGTTATAGCTTTGGATAGAGGGAGTAATACGGAGAAAATTATGGGGGCCAGATATTAAGGCAGCAAAGACATGTGGATTTGTTAAGATAGTAAGTCTTTTAGTGAGGATTTAAAAGCATTAAGGGAATCTAACAAAGTAATAGATGTTGGTAGAGCACTCCATAATTTAGCTATGGAATAGGAGTATAGGATTTGTCCTGCTCTTTTGTTTGGTTTTATTTATTTATTTAACATTTGTTTACCGGGAAAGTCCAACTTATAATGAAGCCAATTTTCAGCGGAGGCCTGGGAAGAAATTTTCCAGATGCACGTCTTTATAATGTGTGAGGAACCCGGAGTGCCTGGAGGAAACTCACACAAATGCAGGGAGGACATGCAGACTCCGCACAAAAGAAACCCCAGCCGAGAATCGAACTGGAGAACCTCTTGCTATGAGGCAAAAGCACTACAACTGCGCCATTTTGATATGCTCAGAAGTTGTTTATTGTGGACGGCAGATTTCTAGAGGGGGGTATAGGGTCGAAGGGTTGATAGTAGAGCACGGCATTTCTCTGGGTTATGTATTAGCTTGTGAGCCAGAGTTAGTTGGGTGTAACTGACGTATTGGGAGAATTCATACCAATTAAGCATTTTGACAGCTTGGCAATGATGGGTATGGTGTTGTAAGCTGGAGGCAAATTTTGCAGTTTTGTAGTAGCAGCATTGTAGTTTATTAAAGGGGGAAGAGTGAAGGTTTGTGAAGATGGGAGTACTGTAAAAGAGGGAGGAAAGTAGTAAAAACTTGGCCAGCTTGATTTTTGTGGGTCCATCTATGTACTTTTGATGCCTGTAGAGTTTACTTAGTTTAAAGTGAGTTCTTTATATAGTGTTGAGAATGTATTGCTCATAGGAGAGTTTATCATCTATCGTTATACCAAGTAGTTTTACAGAATGAACAACCTGAACGTCTGTTTTATCTTGGGAGTACATTTTAAAACAGGCCAAAAAACAAACTGAAGAAATACAGATTAAAACACAAAATGAAGGCTCAAGGAAACAAACTGCTGCAAATAAAATCCAAAAGAACTTTAATCTAAAAACTTTTTGAAACAAAAACTTGTTTAAAACTATGAGAGAAAAGCACTTTTGTTCACAAAAACACATGAACTTCATCAAATAAACATTGCTGGAAGTACACCCACAATTCATAGCTTTTGCGTTCAATCATATGACCGCCAAGTCCCCAGGAAATAAAACATCACCTTAAAGGAGCAACCGCAAAGAAATTCACAGTGTGCAGCAGAGTCAATTCAACTGACAAAAGTTGTAAACAAGGGGAAAAAAATATATATATATATATATATATATATATATATATATATATATATATATGGGTCCCCTTCAAAACATCTAAAACCCATAACATCTAATTTCATAACAATGAGACCAGAAAATCTAAAACCCATAACACTGAATTTCATAACATCTAACAGTACAAATCACATGAAAAGAACATCCCTACACACTCTAGGGAACTAAACATTGTCACCACAATAAACAGAACATGCTGGAGGGATAGATTCCTGTCCCAGAGACTTCCCATACTCTAGAACAAACTACCTATCTATATCAAACAAAGCTCCTCATTAGCACTCTTCAAGAAAAATCTTGATGATTGGATGGGAGATAGGAAATTCACCCCAGGGATCAATTCTGTGGCTCTGCTCAACAGAGGCACAGGAAAATAATTTTCTTGGGTGGTGAAAGACAGCGTACCTTTTGGCTAGGCTTATATAGGCCCTAGTACCTACCTATGAACCTATAAATCCCCTCCACATATAACGACATACAATGAAACCAAACTACCACACACTTTTTACTACATTTCTGCAGGGGGGCTTGACAGTGTAGGGTTAGGAAATTAACTTTTTCCCACTGTAGTGTGATCCTGGAGTTGGTATATTTAATTTACTGGGGGGGGGTGCAGGGGGGGCTTGCCCCCCTGCAGAAACATAGTAAAAAGTGTTTTTGGTAGTTTGGTGTCATTATATGTGGAGGGGATGTCATTTTCATGTGATTTGTAGTGTTAGATGTTAAGAAATTAGATGTTATGGGTTTTAGATGTTTCAAAGTAGACCCATACACACACACACACACACACACACACACACACACACACATATATATATATATATATATATATATATATGGATCTAGGACTATTGCTCAAAATCACATTTACTCAAAACGTAAATGGCCGATCTCACTTTCGCAAAACAGAAACAAACAAAAAAAAGCATAAAAAACAAAAAAACTAAAACAGCAGTCATCACATTTATGCAGGGGGGCAAGCCCCCTGCACCCCCACACCACCCTACTTTTATACTGTCGCACCGAGATCACACTACAGTGGGGAAAAGGGAATATTCCCTTATCCCCACTGTACCGCAATCTAAGCAACAGCCCCCATCACTCAGTTATCATTTTGTTTACGTTATTTATTTTTTTTGTTTTTTTACTTCTCTGTCACAAAAGTGCATTTTCGGGTAAATGTGATTTCGAGCAACAGTATGGCTTATATATATATATATATATATATATATATATATATATATATATATAGTACAAAATGCATTCTCTATAAAATCAGAAAAATGAAGACAAAAGTATGTAAAGTAAGTAAAACAGGGGTCCAGGGAAGTAAATAGTGTGGGAAGAAATAGCCAGGGAATTGTTATGGCTTGGCTTGTATAGGCCCTAGGACTGATAGCCTAGTACCAACCTATGAACCTATGTAAACATATGTAAAATATAAACCCTGTATTTAGGGCTCATCTTTCCAGTGCTTTTAACTTAGGCAAACATGCTATTGAAACATCTTCATTGAGTCCAGGCCAATTATTGGCACTGAAATGCAGCTGCCAATATAATTTATGTTTTTCTCGTAATAAGGTCCATGGACTTTCATTACTGTTGGAAGGCATTTGTTCCAAAATACAAAATTTGAACGTGTGGTGTGGGTAACAATATATATTTGTAGTCTCTTTTCTCATTCTGATTTCATAAATGTTTATACATTATATCCTTCATTCTCCTCTCCATTTTTCCTGTGTAAAAACAGGGGCAGAATTCCTTTAAGATGATATCTTCTGGATTTTATCTGCAGCAGTTTGTTTCCTTGGGCCTTCCATTTGTGTTTTAATTAGTAAATTTTAAAGTCTTGTGAGGTTGGTTTGACGGAGAAAATAAGTAGTTTAGTTTCTTTTGGCATTTAGAAGTAACTGACAGTCATTAAGTCAGGTTTCTTTGGATTCAGATGCTTTTTCGTTTATTTTTAGGAGGTCTTGAAAGTTGTTGGAGGAGGATATGACTGTAGAGTTTTCCACATATTGGATGAGTGTGATCTGAGGGGACACTAGATGTAAATTGTTTATGAAAATATTAAAGAGCAAGGGGCCAAGGAAAGATCCTTGGGGAACTCCTATTTTATTTAGCAGATAGATTGTTTGCTCTGCCATTTCACTGATTGTTGTCTGTTGTGCAAGTAGTTAGCAAACCAGGACAGCATATTTAGGGAGCAGCCTTTTTCTGAGAGTTGTTGAAGTAGTTTGGTAAGTGACACTGTCGAATGCCTTGGATAAGTCCAACAGGACTACTGAAGTTAATAGGCCTGCATCTAAAGCCTTGTTCACTGTGTCTGTGAAGGAGAGGAGGGTAGTGGTGGTGCTATAGAATGGTTGAATGTTGTGCTGGGGTGAGGAGGTTGTTCTCTATGAGGCGCTTGAGCAGTTGACTATGTATACACTTTTCTAATATTTTGGAGACAGGAGAAAGAACAGAGACTGGTCTAGAGTTGGAAAAGTTATTTGTATTACCGCCCTTATGGACTGCAATTAAAATGGAAATTTTTCCAAATTTGTGGGATTGTTCCTTTAGAGATGTATCAGTTTATTAGAATACTGATGGGGTATGCTACTGCGTCAGCAGCAATTTTCAAGTATTTTGGGGGGAGGCTGTCAGCGGATAGAGAACAGGGTTTCAGTTGTTTTTAACGTTTTAGAATTAGAGAGGTGTGAACAGGTTTTAGGGAGAAACCATGGGTTTCTGGTATTGCTTTAGTGGTAGTTTTATGGGGTGCAAGATGATTGGAAGAAGTATGTAGGGTTGCTTGCCTGATGTATGTATTATTGATGGTGCATGGATTTGAGACTGTAGAGAGTTCAGGAATGAGTTTAAGGATGATATCAAAGTGGAAGTTGAAAGTGTGGGCTATATATTGCAGGGTTATGTCAGGGGATGGAGATGGATTTTGAGTGTTTCCAGGAATGAGGAGAGAGGATATAGATTTCCAAAAATTCTTGGGGTTGTTTTTATGGGTGGATATTTGTTTTGAGAAATAGTTTTTTTTGTCAATGATGACTAGTTTTTTGGCTTGGTTCCTGAGTTGTTTAAAAAGTTAGATTTATTTGTCAGTGTCTTGTTACTGCGCCAGACTTTCCAGGCTCTATCCCTAGCTAAAAGTAGTGGTTGTGCAGGTTTAGTTAACCATGGAGCATGGCTAATTTTGATTCTTTTTGTTCGTGTAGGGGCAAGAGAGTTAAGGGTATCTAGAAAAATGTTGTTAAAATACTTAACAGCTTCATCTAGTTGTAGAGAATGTACAGGGCTCCAATTATTGGCTTTTAGAATGGTGTTAAACATTGATGAGTTGAACTTGGTGAGGTTTCTGGTTGTTTTGTAGATATGGGGTTGGTACCTGGGTTTGGGTTCTATATGTGAAAGCAGGTAGATGATCCCTCAGGGAATTAGGGAGGGAGCCTGAGTTAGTGAATTTGTGCGGATGTGATACAAGGATCCAGATGAGAGTTGTTTCAGGCTGTTTATTTTGTACTCTGGTGGGGCATGTGATAAGTTGCATGTATTTGTAGAGATTAATGATGCTTGTTGGGGAGTTTAACTCTAGGTTTTGCCAATTTATGTTTGTATTCCCTAGTATTATAGTTTTGGAGGATATACTGTGTGCTGTCCAGGAGAGGAAATCTTCAAGGGTGGGATATTTTACCCCATGGAATTTATGGAAGCAATACAAATCTGTTTATTATCATTTATTTGTAGTACTGGTATGACTGTTTCGAGACTGTTAAAGGATGGTATGGTTTTGGGGAAAGGTGTACTAGTTAATGAGTTGCTACAGACTAGTGCTACCCCACCACCTTTATCTAGATGCCTGTCTTTTTGTAGAATATTGTAACCTGTTGGGACTATTTCTATGACTGATATATGTGGCTTGAGCAAGGTCTCGGTGATGGGTATGCTGTCTGGGGAGTATTGCTCTAGCCAGGTATGAAATTCTGTGAGCTTGTTGCAAATGCTACGTATATTTATTGTTGCCAAAAATAAGTTTCTAGTGGAGTATGCTGCATTCGGGGTTGTGATGGGTCTTATGTTAGAAGATAACAGAAGGGAAAGGCCAGGGTTGGGGTAAGTATCAACACTTTGAGATAGCAGTGAGTGATATATTATGAGGGTTGGGTAGTAACTTTTGTGATACAATTTTGTAAGGTTGAGAGAAAAAGTTTTTGTTTTGTTATCAATGGAAATAACTTTAAGTTTAATGGTGTGTGCATGGTCGCAACGGAATAGTGATGATGAAATGTTAGAACAACTAACTTTATTGTGGTGTGCTGTTGTGGGAACAGTGGGAGTTTTTAGTTTGAAGGGATGGTTTAAGTTCTGTTTTATGTTATGAGGAGAGGTGAGTTTGGTCAATGTGAGGAAAACTGTGCTAAGAAGAATGAAAATTAGAGGAAGTTTTACACGTTTGCATTTTGCTTTTCAAATGATTATTATGATTGTAGGGAAAGGTGAAAGGTAAAAGCTATGCAATTGGTTGTTGCACTAGTAGGGAAATAAAAGGGGAGTGTACTTTAGAATCTGCTGGTTGACTGATTGGGCTGTGATCTTATGGACTCCGATTGGCCAATTAGTATGTGGGAGTGACTAGAATAGGTATAAAGCTAAGGAAGGATGGAGTGGGTGGGAATGGGGGGGTAGGGTAGGGGAGCAGAGTGAACCCGGGTGCAGTGAGGGTGAATGGAGCAGGTTGTCCCTATTTTCACAGATGTGAAAGTCTACAAAAACAATCAAGAAAGGCAGGACATACTTTGAACTTACTTGTTTTGCATACCTTTCTTACTGAAGTAAAATAAACCACTTTTACCAAGCAGTATGTAGAATTTAGAAAGACCAGAATTTAAAAGGGAAAGGGCTTAGTAATAGTACAAAAACGGGCAGGGTTTTCAAATAGTTAGACAGCATACAAAGAGAGACTGGCTGTTAGGAAGCACAGGATTGGGGGGCAGCTAACGTCCGTGGTGGAGTGTTTTACTTAAAAAAATAGAATTAAACAAGGGCTAGCAATTAACACTTTTGAACAGAGGATAACACATACTTTCTGTATCTTTTGAAAACAACACTGATCCCGAGGTTGCTAGGTTCAGTTAAAGAGCTCCACAGACCAGTAGTTTGAGCTTTGGGGGGGGGGGGGGATCCAGGGAAAACTAATTTAAAAGAATGAGCTGGGAAGAAAAATAAGTAATATTAATACAATATACTGCATTTACTGTGGTGGTGGTGCTGCGGTAGCATTGTCGCCTCACAGTTAGACGTTGCACGTTCGATTCTCAGTTACAGCGTCTTCTGTGTGTCGACATGCGTGAATGGGCGTTCCTACATTGAAGGTTGTGCGTTAGGCCCGGCAAGCCAGCACGTAAAAGTCTACTGCCAATCATTAGAGGACCGGAGTTCTGCTGTGACGACCCCTAACCGGGAAAAGCCGAAAGACAGTAAGTAATACAATATACTGCATTTATTAATAAGAAAAAATGCAACAGATACAAAGGTTCTAACAGAAGAATGAAAAGAAAAAAAACAATAACTAGGTAATTTATACAGAGATAATTAAGCCTCAGTTTGTGATAATTTAACCTCTGAGAAAAATTCTGGCAGCTAACACTTTCAACAGACTAATGCAGTTTATTTATTTATTTGCAGTTGTTTAACCAGGATAGTCCATTGGGCCCAAGGAACCCGTTTTCAATGGAGTCCTGGGGAGAAAAGCTCCACATACAGATTATACAAAGATTAAGTTCCACACATAGATTACATGATGATTACAGAGTAACATTATACAATTTCAGGTTATAATCAGGTCAAATATATTTTAATCAAAAGTAATAAATGCAATAGTATTTAATGTAATTTTTTTTTTTTTTATTGGGATAGGTAGTTAGATGCAGTAGGCTAAGAGATTGCTAGGTATAAGTAAGGAATTTAGGAATAAGTAAGGAATTATAGGGATAGGTAATTAGATGCAGTAGGCTATGAGATTGCTAGGTATAAGTAAGGAATTATAGGGATAGATAGTAAGGAATTATAGGGATAGATAGATGCAGTAGGCTAAGAGATTGCTGGGTATAAGTAAGGAAATTATATACTACAAGCAAGCTTGAAATCACTATCTGGGATTTGTAAGAAGGGGAAGAGAAGAAGAGTGGAGAGTATGTTATGGGGGATGGGAGCAGGAGCATTGCCATGTTGATGTTAGATGAGAATGAAGTAGTTTTTTAAAGTATGGGAGGCTAGTGGTTGTACGAATGGAGGGGGGTAGGGAGTTCCATAAGCGTGCTAGTGAGAAGGACAGGAGGTTTTGTCCTGGGGTGCGGAGGGTCTGTAAACCTCAATAAGGTTTTGATTGTTTGATCTTAGAAGTCTTTGGGTGTGGTGCATTTTAAAGGTAGTTGAGAGGGAGGGACAGAGGTATGGCTGGAATATGAGTTTATGAACATAGGTAAGCTGAGTGTAGGAAAGGTAGTTGGGGAGTTCTAGCCAGTTGAGTTTGTGAAGAGGTATACAGTGATGGGTTGATGATTTGTTGCTGGTGGCAAATCTGGCTATTTTACTGTAGCAAGAGGACAGTTTGGTTTTGAGAGATGATTGTAGGTTTGTTAGAAGAGGGGCACCATAGAGAAGGGAGGGAAGGAGAAATGTGGTAGAAAGAGTTTGTTTAGTAGTTGAGGTGAGGAACCGATTATGTCGGTAGAGCATGCCGAGTTTTTGATGGTTTTTTTTATGTTTAGTACCAGATGGGAGTTGAAATTAAGCTTGTCATCGATTTGGACTCCTAGTAGTTTGGTTTCAGATACCAGCTCAAGAGGTGTGTTATTTTGGCTGGTGATGGAGAATAAATTCCTGTCAAAGTTATTAGTTTTAGAGGGAGTAAATATCATTAGTTTAGTTTTAGCAGCATTAAGTGCTAGATGGTTGTCTTTCATTCACTGTTCAGTGGAGGAGAAGGCATCTTGAGTAAGTTTTAAAAGGGTTGGGATGGATGAGGCAGCACAGATAATTGTGGAATCATCTGCATATTGAATAATGTTTGCAAGAGGGATAGAGTGGAAAAAGTCATTAATGAAAATATTGAAGAGGAGGGGGCCCAGTATAGAACCTTGTGGGACACCTGTGGGGGTGTTGATTAAGGAGGAGGTGGCTTTCTTCCACTTGACAGCTTGTTGCCTATTAGAGAGATAGCTGGTAAACCAAGTAAGGGATGATAATGTAAGGTTTAGTTTAGATAGTTTAGTAAGAAGTAAGTTATGAGAGATAGTGTCAAAGGCTTTAGAAAGATCGAGTAGGATGGTAGAAACAGTGAGGCCAGAATCTCTAGCTTTATTCACAGTTTCTAGGAAGGATAGGAGGGCTGTCATGGTACTGTGATGGGGTCTGAATCCATGCTGGGTAGGAGTTAATAGGTTGTTATCTAAGAGATGGGGAAGGAGTTGAAGATGGATACATTTCTCTAGGATTTTTGAAATGGGAGAGAGGATGGCGATGGGACGGAAGTTGGTGATATTAGTATTAGTTCCACCTTTATGGAGAGGAATATAAGCTTTTTTCCAGATTTGGGGAACATTGCCTTCTTGGATGGAGCAGTTGATTAGGATACTGATAGGAAGAGCAATGGCTTCAGCAGCTCTTCCTCAACTCAGTTGCAACTATATCACTGCATTTGTTAACAATAAAAAATGTAATAGATACAAAGGTGGTAACAGAAGAATGAAAAGATAAAAAACAATAACTAGGTAATCTATACACAGATAATTAATGCCTCGGGTTTATATCATATGAGCGAATCGTACAAATTGCGAATACTCATAATATCGAACGTACTGAACCTTGAAGTGCTTTTTCTGAGATCTCGGTACAGTAAAGAATGGGATATTTGCCCTTTCCTCACTGTAGTATAGTCTTGGATTTGGAATATATATTTAGCAGGGGGGGCACAGCACCCCACAACAGGAAGTTCGAGGTCCGGTACATTCAATATTATGAGAGTTCGCAATTTGTGCGATTCGCTCATATGATATAGACCCAAAGCCTCAGTTTGTGATAATGTATCATCTGAAATAAGTTCTGGCAGTTAACACTTTCAACAGAATAATGCAGTTGCAAATATATCAGTGGGTGTAAATAGAAGATTACATATACAGAACTAAGCACATATTACCCAGCACAATACTGTACTTGTTATAAATACAGCAGTGCAGCATGCACTGCTAAGATTTAAAAATGGATGTAGGAATACTGATGCAAATTACACTACAGATATGTCATGTGGTGTATCACACAGTGTAAACAGATAACTGAGGAAAAGTATGCACTAATGTCTGGGCAAGTTCTTTTGAAAATGCAATAATAAAGTGAGCAGCAAAGAAATAATATTCTAACAATAACAATGCTCCACACCAGCAACACAGCTTTAACAAGTCTATACTCTAGTAAGTACAGTGCCTGGACCACACTAATGCTAAGGCTAGGTCAGGGGTCTGCAACCTTCAATAGCCAAAGAGCCATTTCTGACCCCTCTCCCACCAAATTAAATTTATCGGGAGTCACAACAGCTATTTGACCCCTAAAATGAAGATAGCAGAGCATATAAAGTTTCATATACAGTTATACTATATATAAAAGAACTAAGTGTATAAGAACAATACCGAACATCCATCCATAATTGTGTTCCTGTGTTGGGATTGCTTGATGTGTGTGTGTGTGTGTGTGTGTGTGTGTGTGTGTGTGTGTGTGTGTGTGTGTGTGTGTGTGTGTGTATGTTGCGCGGTAGTTGGCCATTAATCCTCAGAGGTACAGGGAGCCACTACAGCGGATTGGAAGAGCCACTTGTGGCTCCAGAGCCACAGGTTGCAGACCCCTGGGCTAGATAAACAGCTTCAAGAGCTTCAATACCTTCAAGAGTTTCAATGATGACATGCGATTACATTCTCCTTACATAACAGGTACACAGTGCCATCTTCTGGCACAAGAAATGAAATGACATTCTGCATGTTGTTGACTTACTACAGAAATTACAGGCACACAGATCTCTTGCAGCAATAACATGATGTAAGGCTTGACATACCAACATATCTCAATTACAGTGACACGTCTACCATTCCTCATTTATCCTGTACAATATCATGGTTTTTTTTAAATGCTCATGTGTTCAATATCAACATTAAGTGCCTGTTAGTATTGCTGGGCCTCGTACTGTAATGCATGAATGGCATCCACCACAGTTATAACGCATCCATTTACAGTGTGACAGGACTCCACCATCCCTTTCATCTCAGAGATTTACTGCGCATGCATCGGATGTAAGAACTTAGCACAGGTGGATTGTCATAATACTGTTAAGACTTCCACTGTGGCTCTTGTGGTTGACCCACATATGTCAGTATTCAGTACAGTCACATGTCTTGCTGTTCAATTCTTGGCAGGGGCAATATTGTATGAATGTACTGATACTACATAAACGCCATTGTATCTAGTTATTCATATTCATTTTTATGTTGGACAATAACATATCATCACAGACTGTGCCTGCATGGCAGTCAAATATTCATGGCATGTTGTGCTGTGCATGCTCCTGTGGCATGTGCACTGAGTACTGGTTTGTATAGCATACCTATACAAATAGATTATGGTTCAATTCTGGGTTAGTGTGTATCCTACATGATGGTAGCAGCTTCCTTGTCAAAGAAGCATTGATATTGTAATGCTCACTATTAGGTGGACAGTAACATATATAGCTCCTTTCCAACACTGTGAATAAATCCAGTTGTTCATATTATATTCATACCTCCTGTATTAATGAACACATTCAATTAATTTATTTGTGACAGCCTCCATTGCTCTCTGATATGGCACATGCAGTCAATACTGAGGTCCAGAGAGAACGTAGTATAATAAGCAGGGGTTTGAATCTGGTAATATCTGTCTGTCAGACAACAGTGGCTTACACACAGGCAATATTTATGGCACACAAAAAGGACACCTTTTTCAGTTCTTTTCCTACCAGGTACATCATTCATAAACTTATATAATAGGAAAGTGCTGTAAGCCCTCCAAAGGTGTTCTTCATGACATGACTGATATGTGTATTTCTGTGGTGACCATGACTGTTATGAACCTCTGATATCTGTTCTGGCATGTGTTCTTAAATGACATGATGCAAATGTTTCTTATGTCATTCATTGCTCACATGCATTACCTACTTACTAGATAATTATGCTCTGCTTTGCATGTCTTTAATAATGCAATTGTTTTCATCACACTATACAGTTTAATGGCAAACAAGTGATTCCATAAATGTTTCTGACATGCTGCTAGACCATCAGAAACTGCAATTGATCTTCTGTTACAACACTTTCTATTCTGTTGCTGCTGTTACATTACAGTTCCCTGCAATTCCATGTAAGCATGCCCATTACTACAATTAATATATATATTTGCACATCAGCAATGGCAAAACCAGACTCAGAACATGTCACCCACTCTGTCTTGTCATTTGTCACTTATGAATGTTGTTTTTTAACAGATTGGCATTTAGCATTTACATAACTATACAACACTTGCTTGCCTATTACAAGTTTGTAGGTGATAAACCCCTTTCTCATTTGCAAAAATATGTCAAATTCTGAATTACTTGACATTACAGTTGTAAAGTCCTATTGTTCATGTGTATACATGCTGAGGTAGATAATACAGCAGTGGTGTCAGCTTACATACATAAATTATGTTTATGCATCTCATCTGCAATAATTGCATTCTCCCATAACGTATCTTCTGTCCTTGCTAATAGATATTCAAAGTCAGCATTTAATTAGCATGTGTATCACATTTTCACTTCCCTTTGTTACACTACAGCTTTATGTCCCTATCACGTCCTTTATTAGCATGTCCATTTTATTTATGTGCATAACTACAGGATTGACATTAATTATCATTACATCAGTACTGTAGGATTTATGTAAGAAATCCTTATTGTACACTTTCGTCATATATGCCTGTGGGATACGAGTACACTTTAAACACTTCCCCTTCAGGATTTATTATTCAGTATAACACAGTTTAGTATACCAGTTCCACCATTTCAATTCCCCTCTTTCTGTATTCTTTCTCTGTACTTGCCCTTAATATATCTGGACTACAGCATGTGCTTGTATGTGAGTGATTGCCCAAATGCAAGCCATTACATTCTGTGCTCATGCCTGCAAGCACCTTTCTGTGGCTGTGAACACTATTGCTTGCCATGAAAAAGTACTTGCAAATTTGAAATCTGACAAGCCTGGTCTGCAAGAGCATGGAACGCATTATCATGGAACTTATAAACAAAGACATTGGCAACCTTCAAACACTGGACCCCACCCAGTTTGGGTTTGTGAAGGGCCGATCTTGTCTCCTGAATCTGACTGACTTCTTTGAATCAGTCTCCAGAGCTGTGGACGAGGGTAAGGTGGTCCACACAGCCTATCTGGACCTCGCCAAGGCCTTCGACACCATCCCCCACTCTGGAATCATAGATAAACTTACTAAGCTGGGCATTAATCCCTATGTCACTCGATGGGTTGCCAACTGGCTTACTGACAGAACCCAGACTGTAAAAGTAGCCGACTCCAAATCCAGCTCCAGACAAGTGGAGTACCTCAGGGTTCAGTCCTGGGACCACTCTTGTTTGGCATCTACTTCTCTGAAGTACAGGCCAACACTAAGGAACTCTGGCTAACAAAGTTCGCAGATGACTGCAAACTGAGAGCCATTACTGAATCCCCAAATGATGTGGATATTCTACAAAAGGGCCTTACAGAAACAGATGCCTGGTGCCAGAGCCATGGACTCAATCTTAATGCCAAGAAATGTATAGTTATCCCGTTTAGAAAAAAACATGTACCCATAAATTACCACATAGGTGGCAGGACACTAAACATTGAAAGTGTGATGAGAGACTTAGGGACACAGGTGGACAGTGATCTCACCTTCGATAACCACATCGCCACAACAGTCAGGAAATCCTTCTATGTGGCACACCTCATCACTAAGGGCTTTTCATCCAGAAAAAAGAAGGTCATTGTCCCACTGTACTCATCCCTCATTAGACCCATTATAGAGTATAATGCCCCATTTGGTATGTATCTCACAAGACATCTGCAACAGTTGGAAAGGCCACAGAAATACCTCACTAAAAGAATCACAGGCCTAAAGCAGAAGCCATATGCTGACCGTCTAAAAAACTCCAGCTATACTCTGTGGCATATCGTCTACTCAGAGGCGATCTCTGCTTAACATACAAGGCCATGTCAAACCATGAGCTCTTGGACATGCTCCACTTAAAGAAATCCCAATTCCTCAGAGCCACACACTCCAGGGATCTAAACCTTGTCATCACAATGAACAAAACATGCTGGAGGGATAGGTTCCTGACCCAGAGACTCCCCATACTCTGGAATAGACTGCCCATACATGTCAAGCAGAGCACCTCATTGGCCCTCTTCAAAAGGAACCTTAATGATTGGATGGGAGATAAGAAATTCCCCCCAGGGATCATGTCAGTCGCCCTGCTAGACAGGGGTCCAGAGAAGTAAATATTGTGGGAAGAAATATCCAGGGAATTGTTATGGCTAGGCTTGCAAAGGCCCTAGGGCCGATAGCCTAGTACCAACCTATGAACCTATGAATTTATGAAAGTGCTATGAGTAGCATGCATATTTGATTAGTGCTGCTGCTCACTGTGCTAACATGCTTGTGCAGGCATAGCAAGGTGGATATACAACTGTTAATGAATCCCAAGCTATGTTTTATTAAATGTGCAGGCAAACCCATCCAATTTTAGCTTTGGATTTTGCAGCAAGTCCTAATCAAATCAAATATTACCAAATACAGGAACAAGATTTAAGTCCCAGATTGTTTTACAGAGCCATTTGATCCTTAGCTTTTTGTCTGCAGAAGGTTTGACTGTTTTACAAACTGGAAGCCCTCTGTTTTTATTTATTTATTTGACATTTGTTAACTGGGATAGTCCGACTGGGTCACAAGACCTCTTTTCAGCAGAGTCCCGAGGAGAAAAAAGCTTCAGAATTTTACAAAATTACAAGACTTACAAGCAAACTACAAAATATAATTTTACAGTGAGTACATTGCTAGTTTAACTGTGATAACAATTTATACAAAGACTTACAAGAAAAATTAGTAGACATAAGTACACAGTGAATATATTACACTTTATCTTGACATAAGTATACGGTGAATATATTACACTTTATTTTGATATCACTTTACACAAAATTATAAACTTGACAAAACTTTTAACATGATAGAGAGTGTCACTGCCTCAGTGGCAGGATATTTGCACAATACCGCTCTTCATGTTTGAATTGGAAGAATACTTGTGCTGTTTAGATTAGTTTATATGGAGGTAGAAAGATAGCAGTAGTATGGTACATTTTTTCGAGTCTTGACAGTGCTTAATGATAGTGGACATGTTAATGTAACTAAAAGAAAGAGGTATAGGAGGGCAGATTGTGTATTAAACTAGCGTTATGCATGTGCATAGCTATGACTTAATTAGGTGTTCTTTTAGGAAGGCTTTAAAGAGAGGTAGTCTAGGAGTTAGCCTAATGCTGGGAGAGAGGGTGTTCCAAGATTTAGCAATATAGTGTGAGTATAGAGATTTTCTTGGGTTACTAGAAGGTTTGTAGATTTCAAGGAGGATTTTATTTTCAGGTCTGAGAAGTCTGTTTAGTTTGTAATGTTGTATTAGGTCTTCTAGAGCTGGACAGGCAGTGAGCCTTTAAAATAGGTTGTGTGTTGTAATTAGGTGTGTATATGAAAGCTGTTGTGTTAATTCTAACCAGTTTAATTCTTTGAGTGATGTACAGTGATGTGTACGGTAGTTGGAGTTGGTTGCAAACTTTGCAACTTTGTTGTAGCATTGCTCTACTTTAGTTTTGCTGGAATTCTGCAGATTGGTTAGTATAAAGGAACCATAGAGAAGTGATGGGAGCAGGAAGGATTTAGCCTGGGTAGTTTTGGTTGTAGTGATAAGGAATTGTCTATTTGTGCAGAGTATTCTTAGTTTTTTATGTTTTTTTTACAATATTTTGTTGAATATGAGGGTCAAAGTTCAGTTTATCATCAATTATAATACCAAGTACTTAGCTTCTTGAACAATGTCTAAGATGATATTGTTGGCTGCATAATATTTAGTTGGTCTGGACTGAGGGTGGTATTTTAGGGATGGAATATCATAAGTTTGTTTTCTGGGGGGGGGGGGGGTTAGAAAGAGTTGGGACTATGTAAGCCATGATTCAATTGCTGAGAAATATTGTTGGGTTTTGATCAGCAGTTCATGGAGGGTACGGGAGGTGCAGATTAAGGCCGAGTCATTTGCATACTGTATTAATGTTCTTGGGGAAGAGGAGGTGTATAGGTTATTGGTGAATATGTTAAATAGTAAGGGTCCTAAGATAGAGCCTTGGGGTACTCCTATGGGGTTTGGTAGGAAGGAGGAGAGTTGGTTTGATCATTTTAACTGCTTGTTTCCTATCATGGAGGTAACTGTGGAACCAATGGAGTGTGAAACCTAGGTTGGATAGTCTGTTAAGTAGTAAAGTGTGTGAAACAGTATCAAATACTTTTGAGAAGTCTAGGAATATTGCTGCTACTAGGTCAGATTTGTATGTGGCTTTGTTAATGGTGTTTGTAAAGGATAGTATTGCTGTGGATGTGTTGTGATTTGGCCTGAAGCCATGTTGAGTTTGAGAGAGCAGGTTGTTTTGGAGTAGAGATATTTCATGATTTATTTATGAATACACCTTTCCAGGATTTTGGAAAGAGGGGATAGTATTGATATTGGACTGAAATTAGAGATTTCCATGGATTATCCTCTTTTATGAATAGGTGTTATGTGATATAGTCTCCATATTGTAGGGACAGTGGCTTCAGAGTGACCTGTTCATTAGGATGCTGACTGGAATCTTCAATTGAGTCGATGCCGAGTTTTAGGTATGGGGGTGGGAGATTGTCTGCTGATGTGAGCAAGGTTTGAGCTTAAGTAGTAGTTTTTTTTTTTGAGAGGTGGGTATGGGATGGAAAGTGAAAGTATTGTTGGAACTCTTTTGTTTGGTAGTGGTATGGGTTATGGAAATTATCTTTTGTGGGAGGTGTTAAGAAATTGTTGTTGGTGTGTAGGTTTAAGTTGTGAGTTACCGGAGTTTGTAGGGGTGAGTAGGTCTGCTATGGATTTTATGAAATGTTTAAGGTCATATGCAATAATTTTATGTGATCATAGTTTAAAAAATATTTTTTTTTTGACATTTATTTACCTGAAAAGTCTAACTGGTTAACAGAACCCTTTTTCAGTGGAAGCTCATGGAGAAAAGCTCCACATAAAGCAAAGACAATTAACCGAAAAGATACACATACATGCCAAAGAGAATTTTCATTAACATTCTTAAAAGTTTGAAAGAAGCTTTATAGATATTCCAATGCAGATTGCAATAGCATGCATATTAATTCAATTTCAGTGTGAGAAAGTGAGATTTATATAATTTAGAGTGTTGAACAGTAGTGTTCTATAAGATTACAAAGGTTTCTAAGCTGTATAAAACTGCAAAGCTGCATGGATTTAGGAAAGTGGAGGAAGTTTACAAAGGATGGGATATAGTCGAGAAATGAAAGGTAGATTATTCTATATTATACAATTCCTCCTCTAAAACGTGCACGCTGATTGGCCAGCCCAACCAGCGTGCCCGTTGTAAATCCCTCAATATACTAACGGAAAAAGGTCCGGTCGCCCGGACTTTTCCGTTAATGCCTACTAATCTCGCTATGTTAAAAGAGTTTAACATAGCGATACAGGTTTAAAAAGCAACGCAGATCTCCGTTGCTTTTTAAAGCTGTCTCGCTATGTTAAACTCCTTTAACATAGCGACACAATGTAAAAACGGAGATCTTGCGATCTCCGTTGCTTTTAAACCTGTCTCGCTATATTAAATGGGTTTAACAGAGCGAGACAGCTTTAAAATAAGTAACGGAGATCTCCGTTGCTTATTTTAAAGCTGTCTCGCTATGTTAAACCCATTTAACATAGCGAAACAGTAAAAAGCAATGGAGATCTTGCGTTCTCCATTGCTTTTGCCCACAGCTCTGATGTACTGCGTAGGCATGCGCAGTACATCAGATCTGCCGCGGAATACCAGACAGCTGCGGAAGGGCAGCAAAGAGGCATTATACAATGCCATTATTTAAGAAAAGTAATTATTTCTTTTCTTAAATAATGTCATTGTATAATAGCAATAACCCACTTCTGGGTGTGGGTAATGCGGGATTTAACCACAGTTGTCTTTGTTTGGTCCCTCAGGCTTCGCCCTCGGGATCAAACCACGCTAACCGTGGTTAAATCCCGCATTACCCACACCCAGGCGTGGGTTATTGCTATACTGTATAATTGCATTTACTAGACTGGAAGATGTGTGAAAAAAAGAATATTGCATTATAGTATATAAAAGGTTACAGTGTAAGGGAATAGTAGGAAAGAAAAGACAGTAACTGTTATAGCGTATTGTAGTCAGAGGGTATGTCAAGGGAGAAATGTTAAGGCAGAGTAGTCTTCCTACAGTATAAGTACATGTAATAGAGTAAGAGATACAACAGTAAAGTAATTAAGAGATACAAACTGAAATAAATGCTAAGGAGTAAAAATAAGGCTTAAGGTGCAACTGAAGGAAAAAAGAAGTTATGTATTCACCATGACATTCCATCTGTGTTGTCCATTTTTATTCTTCCTCAACCTGTGGGTTGGGTTCCAATCCCTCGGAACCAATGTTGCCGCTGCAATAGTTCGAGGGAGCCAAAAGCTCTATAGAGTTCATCCCTTACCCACAATGCAGCTACCTCAATTACCTCAAATCGAGTTTGTCGAAAGAAACAAAGATTTTCATGGAGACTGTATCTGGAACTGCAAAATTATACCAAAAAAGGTAATAATCCATCAATCATCCATTCTTACAGAAATTAAGGGTAGGGGGTTGGAGGGTGGGGAGTTGAGGAAGAATGAAAATGGACAACACAGATGTAACGTTATGGTGAGTACATGACTTCTTCATCTAATGTTGTCAATTTTTATTCTATCCTCAACCTGTGGAACAAAGTCCCCAGCTGCCTTATATCCTGGGTGGACTCAAGGAAGGAAGTTCCTAAAAGCATCATTGACCTGAATTATGATCTAGCCATGGAGAAATCCAATTTGTAATGAGTAAGAAAGGTATGGGACGTAGCCCGAGTTGTCGCTGCACTATCATCCATGGAAGCTCTAGACTGGAATACAGCTGATGTTGCTACATCCCTGGATGAATGGGCTTGCAAGAATTCTACAAGGTATTGCCCAACTTGGTATAGATGAATGAAATAAAAGCAGTGAGTTATCTGGCTAAAGTCACTTTGTTCACAGGTTTTCCTAAATAATTGGTCCGACTCCTGAAATCTTTTGTTCTGTGAAGACAAAATCTTAATTGTCTGTGAACATCTAGCTAATGCATACAATATTCACCTTTGTCACAGAAGTTGGGGAAGAACAGTGGCAGGTTAATACATTGTTTGATATTGGTCTCTGAAACCACCTTGGGTAAAAAAGAGGGGTTGGTTCTGAGCGAGACACTATCTTTGTGAAAAATTAGGTATGGTTCATAGGATGATACTAGGCTATTGGCCTGGAGGCCCTTATAAGCCTAGCCAAGAATTTCGCCCATGTTCCCTCAAAGTCAGCACCTGTTTCCCCTGTCCAGCAGGGACACAGGTGGGTTCCCAGGAGAGTATTTTCTGTTTCCCATCCAGTCGTCCAGGTTTCTCTTAAAGAGGGCTAGAGAGCTACTGTGCTTAACATGAAGAGGGAGTCTATTCCACTGACAGGGGAGTCTCTGGGTCACAAATCCATAATACCAACAAGTTCTACTAGTGTCACAGACCAGGCTTAGGCCTTGCGTGCAGGTTGCCCGAGTGGATTTTGACTTGCGGATATGCAGCAACTCCATCAAGGCTGAGTCTGAGATGGCCTTGTATGCCAGACAAAGGTCACCTCTGAGCATGGTGGTTGAAAAGAAAAGGCTTTAATCTCTGAAATCTTTCTAGCAGAAGTTACTTTCACTAAGAGAATAGTTTTTCAAGACGGGAACTTAATATCGCAATCATTAGCTGGTTCAAAGAGGGAGTGAGTGATTGCTTGCAACGCCAAAGTTGGGTCCCATGGAGGAGATGATCTTTGTTGGGAGGTTTTAAAAGAATAGTACCCCTGAAAAAGGCTTTACAAAGTTTATGAGAAGCAACAGAGGGTCCTTGAAAACCAATGTGAAAGTTGGATATAGCTGTTAATTGGACTTGGATAGTGGAAGCTGAAGCCCCTTCACTGAAAAGAGAAGCTAAAAACTGAAGAATATCATGAACTGGAGCTGAAAAAAGTTCAGTGTTATTCTGGAGCACCCAATGCGCAAATCTCTTCCATTTACTGGTGTAAAGTTTTTGTGCAGATGGTTTATGAGAAGATAACAGTATGTGTCAGACAGGGGAAGAGAGCATAGATTGTCTGGCTACTAATAAAATTGGAGAAGACAAGCTGTCAGCTTGAGATTTGAAATGTCCAGATGAACCATGCCTGTCGGGTTGGACAGGAGATCTGAAATTGGATCCAGAATACAAGGCTGTTGAATTAGGTGAGGCCAAAGGAAGGGGAACCAAATCTGTCAAGGCCAATAAAGTGCAAAAAGGATAACTGTGCTCTTCAAATTGACTGCTTTCTGTAGGAACTTGGGAATTAATGGATTTGGAGGAAAGGCATAAAGGAGACCGGGGCGGCCAACTGTGAAGAAGAGCATCCCTCAGTAACTCCCCCTGTGGGGGATCAGGACAAAATAGTTGCTGCACTTGTTGTTTATGGGAGAAGCAAACAGGTCACAGCATGGCTGACCCCATCTTCAGAATATCTTTTCTGACACTTTCTGATTGAGAACCACTCATGAGGTAAAAATATGCACCTGCTGAATTTGTCTGATATCACACATTGGACTTCCTAGAATGTGCATTGCTATGAGAAAATGGTTAGATGAGATCACCCACTGCCACACTCTGAAAGCTTCTCGACACAATGGGTAGGATTTGGTTCCTCCATGTTTGTTGATGTACAGTACTACTGACATGTTGTCCGTTTGAACTGCAATAATTCCCAAGATGAGCGTATTCTGGAAGGCCTGCAATGCTAAAAGCACTGCTCTCATCTCTAGGATGCTGATGTGCAAATTTCCCTGTACTGAGGAACTAAGTGCCTTAGACCACCCTCCCCAGACAGTGCCCCTCCCACCCTAATTGGGAAGTGTCCATGGTCACTGTGGCCTTGGGCTGAGGGGGAATGAATGGATGGCCCTGTAAAATTTGATCCAACTGAACCCACCATGTGAGATCTCTTTTGCATGCACTGGTGATTGCAATTGGCACTGACACTGGTTGATAAATCATAGACTACCGTGTTGCAAGTAGCCATTGTAAAATTCTCATGTGGAATCTGGCTAAGGGGATGAGTTACTGAAGCTCTCATGGAACCCAGTGCCCAAAGAACTAATCTTTCTGGTACTTTGTTGCTGTTGATTATTTTCATGACTTGACAACAGACGGTCTCCAGTCTTTGTGGGGGAAAGGAGGCTGTTGTGGTCTTTGTGCTTAAGAAAGCCCCTATGAAATCTAGTGTTTGTGTTGTTTCGAGGTGAGATTTTTCGTAATTTGTGGTTATCCTCAGGTAAGAGTATGTTTGGAGAACTTTTTCACTTGCCTCTAACAGTCAATGCCCAGTCATAGTGGTGATGAGTCAGTCATCCAAATATGGAAACATCCGGAATCCTTGCAGTCTCAAGTGAGCTGCTACTACTGCCATGTACTTGGTGAACACCTTGGGGGCTGTAGAGAGGCCAAAGGGCAGTACTCTGAATTGGTAGTAACTGGCTCCCAGCCAGAAGCGCAAGAAAATTTTGGATTGCCTCTGCAGGTTTATGTGGCAGTATGTATCCTGAAAGTCTGTTGAGCACATCCAGTCATCCTATTTCAAAACAGGAAGAATGGACTGAACTGTGTCCATCTTGAATTTGGTTTGCCCAAATGATTTGCGTAAATTGCTGAGATCCAAAATTAGTCTCCAGTCCCCTGTCTTTTTTGGCACTAAAAAAAACCTTGAGTAAGAACCTTGAGTAAATTCCAGATTCTCTCTGGTCTGGTGGGACCTCTTGGATGATTCTTTTTTCTATGTATTTGTAGTGCTGCTTGTTCCCTCTGACTGGGTGGAACATCTTGGATTTTTTCCAAGTGAACGGAGGAAGGAAAACTGTATAACCTCTGGATATTATCCTCTGCTGGTTGAGGAAGAATGAAAATGGACAACAAAGATGGAACATTATGGTGAGTAAATAATTTCTTTCTTTCATAACATTTTGAACTGAAGACAAGGTTGGACCTGAAGGCTTGCTTATAACACTGTCTGGTTCAGACTATTCAGTCAGAGCTGAAGGTTTGGACAATTTGTTTTTCGGATCAAAGGGAGAAGACAGAACCAAATGTATTGCCTTTTTTGAGCTCAGAAGCGACGGAGAAGTCAGAGTCGAAGAACTTCTCTTCTTTGCCTTCCCAGTTACTTTAGAGGAGGAAGAAGAAGCAGGACTAGAAATGTCTGATTTATCTTTAGATTTTCCTTTTTTGGTAAAGAAGTTGTTCCAGATATAGCCTTCCCAAAAGAGGAGGGAAGCAGTCCTTTAATAATCAACTTATTTTTTCTTTCTATCAGAGTTCGATGGCTAAAAGAATGGCAAATGGAGCAGTCCTCCTGAAGATGGAGGGGTCCCAAACAATATATGCATAGAGAATGTGTGTCAAAGTAATGATTTTGTGACCACATTTCTCACATTGTTTAAAACCCGCCGGGCCTTTTTCCTTATCTGGCATTCGTGAGGAAGCAGCAACACACACGCACGCACTAACGCACGTGCACACACACATGTGCACACACACACACACACACACACGTGCAAACTCTCAATGAATAAAGTAAGGAGAGGCAGAAAAAGAGGTGCTAGATAAGCAAAAAAAATGTTTGCTTGTTTCTTAAGGAAAGAAAAAATATCAACAATATTTCAGAGGTACACAAAAGTGTAGGGGAAAGAGAGAAACAGAACTATTGAGAGGTTTAGAAGGGTAGATACCAATAATAGTATCGATGAGTACTTTTATATGAGAGGGTAAGGATCATTTTAAGAAGAAGGGAAGAGGCAAATAAGGATTATAATAGAAAAAAAATGAAATAAAATAACTTATCTGGCTCAAGAGAATATGGCACCATGTCTAACTCACAAAGCAGCAAACGAGATCGGTGGTAATTAAGATAGGTGCATTGTGGGTAAGGGATGAGCTCGAGAGTTTCTGGTTCCCACAAACTATTGTAGTGGCTGAGTCCAACCCACAGGCTGAGGACAGAATGAAAATTTACAACATCAGACCATGGGTTTTCTACCAGTGCTGTTATGCTAAATAATTCATTCATTCATTCATTCATTCTCTCATTACCTATTTAATCCAAGATAAGGCCCAATTCATCAGAGATCATGCACACACAAACACATGCTCACACACACAATACACATAGATAAACAAGTATGCACAAACACACACACTCCCTGTTCCCATAAACAAATACCAATAAATAACAGGCGTTTGGGGACAATGACGTAGTAAGTGCGAGCACACACACATACACACGCGCGCAAACACACACACACACACACACACACGCATGCACTCACTTACACATGCACTCACTTACACACACACACACACACACACACACACACACACACACACACACACACACACACACACACACACACACACACACAATCAGGCAATTTGAAGAATTGACAATTCACCTGCAGCACATCTTTGGGATTTGGAAGAAAACTAGTGCTCCCAGTGAAGTCTCTTATGGACGCTGGGAAAATATGCAGACTCTGTAGAAGCTACTCCTGCCAAATAAACTGATTAGACTCTGCTACACAGCAACATTAATCACTGCTCCACTGTGCCATTACTTTCAAAATGTAATTCAAGTACCAGATTAAAACTTCTGTGCCTCAACAAGTGTCTGATATACTGATACTTTTCTGCTAATTTCTGCTACATCTTAAATGCATGTTCATGATGAATTTAACATACTCCATCTGAATGCCTTTTTCAGTTAGATATATTTTTTAAATTTTGCTAATACTACCACAATACAAAATACAATGCCCTTACCACCTCACTTTCTTACAATACCCACAACAGGAAATGTTATCCTACCTTCTGGATAAAGAACTTTGCAGCTCTGCAAAGCATAACCTTGGCTTAAGATCAAATTGGGCACGGATATGACATGCAACTGTCTGTCTACAGCATGCTTGCATGTTTACTATGTGCACAAGATGTGTAAAGCTATTAGCATCCTCTACTCCTATCCTTCGTCTGATTCCCTCATTCAAAATTTATATGCTATGAGAAAGAACAAGTCACTTAACAAGAACAAATCTCTCAGGTGATCTCTGAAAACAGGCAGTTGTGCTTAATGGATTTTATCTTGCTAAAATTGGAAAAAAGCTAAATAAATAAATAGTCTTGATGGTAGCATCACACACATTAATATTCTGGACACATCAGATGCCATATACTCTTCTACTGTCTAGGTTAAAGTTCAACTTTAGTAGCTATGCCTTCCATGTTGAAGGACAGCAGTCTACTACATGCTTACCACCTCATCACCCTCAAATGCCTGCCCCATTAAGCTCGCTTTATGGGTGAAAATGCTGGAACCAAAAATAGTAACTTTGCCATGCATTAGTAGGGCAACCAACTTCACTACATATAATCCATGCATTTTAAATGGGAAATACTAATTACTCTTTTAGTTGTGTTTGTTTTCCAGGGTAGATTGCTAATTTCCATGGACCTTTTTCAGACTCAGCCCAGGATTGGTGCCTGGTCAAGTTACTTGCTCAGTCACACAGTTAGTCAATGGAAGCTGACAGAATCAAACCTTGCACCACTGGATCACAGCAGCTAGGAGTACTAGCTATAGTTAATAGATCTTAAATTCTAGTTTTATACCTTTCAAGCCATACTGTCAAAAACCTCAGAACATTTCTAATTTAATCAATATTTGCTTTGTGCAGCTTTCTGTTTTAAAAGAATAGATGACTAACAAGCAAATGCCTGTCCTTAGGTGTGACCTGGTCAGGTATGCAGGGAAATAACAGAAGAATAAAACTATGCGATACAAAAGGCAATGAGGGTTGAGTAATGCAAGACAAACACTATCATTGTCGAACAAGCCTAGACTAGCCAACAACAACAAAATAAAACTACTCATGTGAAATTATAAAAATGTCAGTCTCCTGAAATAAGAATGTGCTGTTAGTATCAACTGTTTATTTAAAATGAACATTAATTTGGCAACACCTGTACACTGCTCCAACTATTTTACTGAAAGTAAAACATCTTCACTTGCACCAACATTAACACTTAGGCATTTAAAGATTACAATATAAATTATTTTTCTAAAATTAATGATAGAGAAATTGCTCAAACAGTGCAAAGAATGGGGAAAGAACACAGACCTGGAGCACACTTTTTCTTATAAATTCATTAAACTATGACACCAGTTAAAATATTGTATTCTCTGGAATATAAAGCCACGACTTTATTGATTAAAATCTGTTGAAAAGCAGCAGTGTGATTAAGCAAGACGGCAGTAGGGATTGAAGCTTAGCCTAGGAGCTGCAACAGGTAACAGATGGAAGAACACTCCCCTGTTTCTCAGTGCTCACTCAAAGTTATTTCACCAACATACAAACCTGGTGATTTCCAAGCACACCAAAAACCTACAGAGTGACACAAAAGCATAGGGTATAATGTGCTTTCACACAAGGTAATAATGTTTGTTGGAGCAACCCTGAGACAGTGTACTAAATAAATATATCTGGACTATTTTTACAAGTCTTTTTAATACCACAGTGGTAGCGTTGTCGCCTCACAGTAAGACATTGTCCAGTTCGATTCTAAGCAAGAGCGTCTTCTGTGTAGAGACATGCGTGAATGGGCGTACCTTCGTGGAAGGTTCATAGGTTCATAGGTTCATACTAGGCTATCTGCCCTGGGGCAATTATAAGCCTAGCCCGATTCTGTATGGCTTACGCCACCCCTTGATTTGAGTATACTGTGCCCTTTTTAAGGTTTAGTTTACTGTGCCTCTGTCTAATAGTGACACGGGAGTAATCCCTGGGACAAACCTACGATCCCCCATCCACCTATCGAGATTCATCTTGAAGAGATTCAGTGAGGTGCTCTGCCTCACATGAACTGGAATTCTATTCCAGAGCGAAGGGAGCCTCTGGGTTATGAACCTGTCCCTCCAGCAAGTTCTATCTATTTCTGTGCTGAGGTTCAAGTCCCTCGAGCGTGTGGCTCTAAGGGATTTAGATTTACTGAGGTGGAGCATGTCCATTAATTCTGGATTTGACATAGCTTTGTATGTCAGGCATAGATCGCCTCGAAGTAGGCGGTATGCAACTGAGTAGAGCTGGAGTTTTTTTAACCGAGCAGCATATGGCATCTGTTTGAGACCCTTGATCCTCTTGGTGAGATACTTTTGGGGTCTTTCTAATTGCTGCAGGTGTCAGGTAAGGTACATCCCAAAAGGGGCATTGTATTCTATGATGGGCCTGATGAGGGATGAATAAAGGGGCATGATTACCTCTCTTGATCTAGATGTGAAACCCTTCGTGATGAGGTGGGCTATGTAGAAGGTCTTTCTAACCACTCTGGCAATGTGGTTTTCAAAGGACAGATTGCTATCAACTTGGGTCCCCAGGTCACTAATAACTTTCTCTGTACTTAATGGGTTTCTGCCTATGTGGTAATTTGTGGGCACATTGTTTTTGCCAAAGGGTATGACTATACATTTTTTGGCATTTAGCTTTAAACCATGGCACTTTAAACCATGGCACTAGCACCAGTTATCTGTCTCTGTGAGACCTTTTTGAAGGATGTTTGTGTCAGCTGGAGAGTTGATTATGGCGCCCAGTTTGCAGTCGTCTGCGAACTTGGTGAGCCATAGTCCTCCCACATTTGCCTGTACCTCAGAAAAGTATATACCGAACAACAGTGGTCCCAGGACAGAACCCTGTGGGACACCACTTGTGACCGGTTTTGAGTCTGACATAGCTCCAGCAACTCTCACTCTGTGGGTTCTGTCTTTGAGCCAGTTTGCGACCCATCTTGTGACATAGGGGTTTATATTTAAGCTGGATAGTTTATCTATGATGCCCGAGTGGGGTATTGTGTCAAATGCCTTTGCAAGGTCCAGATAGGCTGTGTGGACTACCTTCCCTTCATCTATGGCTTTGGTGACTGTTTCAAAGAAGTCAACCAGGTTCAAAAGGCAGGATCTGCCCTTGACAAAGCCGAACTGGGTAGGATCTAGCGTCTGTAGGTCCCCAATGTCTTTGTTTATGAGCTCCATGATGATCCTCTCCATAACCTTGCAGACTAAGCTAGTCAGGCTTATGGGGCGATAGTTTCCAGGGTCCGTAGAGGCTCCACCTTTGTGGAGTGGGACCACTGTTGCTGTATGCCATTCTGTGGGCACATATCCTGTAGTGAGGCTGAGATTGTATAGCTGTTTTATTTGAGGGATTAGTTCCTCTTGGAGTTCATATAGGACGCAACCTGGGACGCCATCTGGTCCCATGGAAGCAGTGTTTTTTGCTTTGGAGAGGGCAGCCTTCACCTGAGCATCAGAGATGTTTGGGAGGCAGCCCTCTGCCGGGATAGATACTTGCTCTTTTGGGGGGAGGGGGGCGGAGAAGTTTGCACTGAACCTGTCTGCCAGGATATTGGCGATGTCTGTGGGTTCAGTGTATATTTTGTCGTTTAGAATCAACTCAGAACAAGTCTGGGAGTTGCATCCCAGGTTTCTAACATAACTGAAAAAAGCCTTATGATTGTCTTTGGTGTCCTGTGCAATTTTTCTCTCGAAGCTGGCCTTGGAGGATTTTATGAGGGATCGTAATGTTTTGCTAGTACTGATCAGAGATATCTTCCCTATTAGGGATTTTGCTCTATCATAGTGTGCGTCAAGGCTGGCAACTCGGCACGTAAAAATCTACTGCCAATCATTAGTGGACTGGAGTTCAGCTGTGGCGACCCCTAACCAGGAAAATCCGAAAGACACAACAACAACAACAAGTGTACAGTATCACATCCATCAAGAAGAAAGGCTAGCATCCAACTGGTCCTTTAAAAAACATAACAATCAATATCTCTCTAAGCATGCCATACAAAACAGATGCAACCTCATAAAACATCATAACATTTTAACCGTCTAAGTATATAAATCTTGGTTAAGTAGAAAAGTTGCTACAAGAATGAAAAAACATGCTTCTTCCTACATATTGACATGAAGCTATTTTCCCAATAAAAATATTTCAGAAAAGAGCAAGCAATTTCTACAGTTGAATGCTCTGCAATTTGTACCCCTTCTACATTATAAATTTTAGTCTGTACCATCAAAGGAATCAATATGTGAGAAAAAAATGCTTACACAGAAGGACTGTGCGTCAAGAACTTGGATGACTAAAGGAAAGGGGGAAGGATGCATTAATAGGCAATGCAAGACATAAAACCTGACCTACAATTTTTTGATACGTTTGATAATTAAACAGAAGAGTGACTACTATGAGTACTGCTACTACTGTGTCTACTGTTAATGCTACAAATGTTATTCCTATTACTGCTAATGCAGCTCTTGGTACAAAGGTTATTACTGGTGTTACTAGAGCCATACCTCTCAACACGGAAACATCAAAATCTGGACAAAGGCCCATGAAAAATAGGTACAAATCCGTATGATGATTAACATAAAAATTGCATACATAATTATGTAACCCCACCCACTCCAATGGAATTGTGGGATACCAATTTTCAAAAGCAAACTGAAGAGCAGACAAACAAAATATGGCCCCTGCAACCATTCCAATGTCCCATTACTTGGCTATTTAACCCCATTTACCATAAACACTGTAATGTGCACACTGCTTTACTTCTACCATGATTATTTGGATTTAATTTTACATTTTATAGCACAAACACTAATACACATATGCTAAAGAAAGCAATACAGTCTCACAATGAAAACAGACTTAGCACTAAAACCTCTTTGCCCTTGAATCTCACATTCATTGAAACATCATTGAAACAGCAAGCAGCAATTAGAAAGACCCCAAAAGTATCTCACCAAGAGGATCAAGGGTCTCAAACAGATGCCATATGCTGCTCGGTTAAAAAAACTCCAGCTCTACTCAGTTGCATACCGCCTACTTCGAGGCGATCTATGCCTGACATACAAAGCTATGTCAAATCCAGAATTAATGGACATGCTCCACCTCAGTAAATCTAAATCCCTTAGAGACACACGCTCGAGGGACTTGAACCTCAGCACAGAAATAAACAGAACTTGCTGGAGGGACAGGTTCATAACCCAGAGGCTCCCTTCGCTCTGGAATAGAATTCCAGTTCATGTGAGGCAGAGCACCTCACTGAATCTCTTCAAGAAGAATCTCGATAAGTGGATGGGGGATCGTAGGTTTGTCCCAGGGATTACTCCCGTGCCTCTACTAGACAGAGGCACAGTATACTCAAATCAAGGGGTGGCGTAAGCCATACAGAATCGGGCTAGGCTTATAATTGCTCCAGGGCAGATAGCCTAGTATGAACCTATGAACCTAAACCTACATCCTAAGAAAATGCATCTGGCCAGTGGTGGATAAAGATTACCTTTGGGCTGTTTTCAAATCATAGGCCCCTTGAACTTGAAACATACATGTGTTCTTCTTTGATACACCTTTCTATCTGTATTAAATTATATTCCTTGTATAATACAGCACACCTGTTAGAGCACATTTTAAATTTATTGTTTTGAACACTTTTCCAGTAAGCAATGAAACAAAATGCATGAACTAATAATGACAAAACTGCCCAATTCAGAACATTTCCATCAAAAAAAGTCTACTCAAAATTTCTACAACCCACCAGTAGTTAGTAATTCTAACATGGCATATATTCTAATTCCTTTTTTTTAGCTAGCTCAGTTCAAATAAATGTTAAAGAATCGCCAATTGCTACCAGGTAGTGACACAGTATTACTATGATGTTTGGGTGGGGATTGTGAGACTGCCAGCCCAGCTAGCTGGAATTTTATAAATATTTATATGTCATTTGTGAATGTTAATATGATTTGTATGCTTTGTTTACAAATGTAAGACAACTGTATGATATGTGGATATCAAACTACTGGTGCAGAAGTGTGTGTTGAACTGTATGTTATGTACTGAGCTTCAAGAATGTTACCACAGTATACACGCTAGAAAAGAGTAGAAATGTGTATAAACTATATGCCTGTGCAAATATTAATTTAAGAACCATCTCCCAGAGAACGTCTGTGCATTTTGTATTTGTCTTTGGATCTGACAACATCCTCTCATCAGCACTTCTGCCTTACTGATTACAGTAATCTCTCTTAGAGACAGATAGGAATATAGTAAGATTAGTTTAGATGTTTTCTGTATTTATGTGAGACTCCTGCAATGTTGTTTTAAAATATTTCCTGTGATTCTGAAATCTGTTGTCACAGTGTTGATTTATTGAGTATTGTCTTGTGCTTTTATTATTTATTATTAAATATATTTAAATGTTTTAATTGTGGCTGGTTTGTTTAGAGATATTTAAGCTCTTAGCGTACTTGCACATGTATTTGGTGACACTGTATAGGCCACTCCTAAATAGCCTTAAAAGTCTTGGTCACACTTACCATTTGGATAATAGTAACATTACACAGTAGAATTGGTCACCCTTTGTAAGGGCCTTATAGTAGCTGATAAGTAGTGGTTGGTAGCAGCTGGTACTACCTTATAGTCTGGGCAGAAGGGAGCATAGCTAGTAAACCTGTGCCAGCCTTCCCCAGGAGTGTCTGTGTGTTTGTATATAAATCAAATCTCAAAGTGTGTGTGTCAGCTACTTGGGCAGGAACACAAAGCACTAGTTGGACAGAGAGGATACTGGAGGTTTTGGCTTGATCACTTGGCTGAGATCTTAACCCCTACAGCTGTGCCAGTGGGAAGTCTTACAGGGGGGGATCTGGAGAGAGAGGGAGAAACCAGCCCCAGACTGTGATCTCTGTGCACTCTTAAGGGAAACTGTACTTTACTGTTTGTGTACTTGTCATCCTCCCAATGTGTATGTCCCTCACTGGTGCTAGTGGTGAGGATTGAGGCTCCTTGATTACTGGGCCAGTGCAGGGGTGTCACAGGGATATCCATATATAAAGAAAATGAGCTCCGTATTCCATCTGCAGCACAATCTCCTTACTCTCTCTGACAAGAAGCAGTCAGCCTAGCAGAATCATGAAATGAAAACAAAGCTGAACTAAGATGAAACTGTCCACCGACTAACATGGGGAAACAGTGGTATTGCATTAATGGTATAGTCAGGGAGTAGCATGTCTGTTAGAAATGCCGAGAAGCAAAGTATGATGATCGCAGGGTATACAAGAAGTTGCAAAACAGGTCTAAACAGCAATTAAAATTTTATGATACCATCCCCCTTCTTCGCAAGGATAACAGTATGACAGAAGGTCACAATCTGTGGAGTCACTTCTTTTGTTTAAAGTGTTCCCTCTGGTGCTATACCACCTTAAGTGCAATCATCCTACTTTTGTATGAGGTCGCACTTTGTCTCAGTAAATGCTAAGTTAATGTTATTTTATAACTTTATATTGCTAAGGCATTCCGATGAATGTCATGTTTTACAGTATTATATAACAGCATGCAGAGAGGCTAAATGGTTTGCACAAAATGACACTTTGTGTGTGTGTGTGTCTGTGTGTGTGTCTGTGTGTGTGTCTATTGCAATGACAGAATTTAGACACTGTGGTAAATGGATTAATCTACATCTTATTTCATGAAACAAACATACAAAAATGCCCAAAACTAATTTTACCAGAACAGTGTGAATATTTAGTTTATTTTTCCAATTTCCTTTTTCAGCCTGCCTCATACTCATAGTGCATCAAATAACTTTCCTGCCAAACAATGACATTAATATACTAATATTTCTTCCTACTGTCATTTTAATGCATGTATGACTTATTAATTTTGTTTTACAATTAATAATAATAATAATAATAATAATAATAATAATAATAATAATATTGATAATAATAATAATAATGATAATAATAATAATAATAATAAAGCAGTGCTTCTTGTTCTAGTCTAGGATAGAACTAGTGATGATGGCCAAAATAGTCCTGGGGATTCCGTGTTTCCCCTAACTCAAACTTCTTGATCTACCCTTTTCTTGGCTGCACCCTGTTGTCCAGCATGGGAAACATTAGCGTAAAAGTATTTCCATCCCAAATCAAGGACACCTACCTGCTAGGACAGCTGGCACCTGTTGCCCTCACTTTGGTTGGATCCACATGTCCACAGATAATTGCCCTCTGGGTATCTCAATACCAGACCTGAGTTTCATTTGGTCCTGATGACCAGTGAAGGACAACATTTTGCCTGAGATGGAAACCTGCTCCTCCTCGGGATGTTGCAGAATTCTTTGGTGACGTTGCCAGTGTTGGTGGTAGTGAAAGGAGTGAGATAGCCCAAACAACAAACGCTTGCCCCTGGGCAACCTAGTGGGACACATGCCGGGAGAGGAAGTGCTGGACCCATCACTAGGGTGCTGCTTTACCTTTCTTCTTACCCTGCGGGCATCATGGGTCTCTCCCAGGTTCAGGGTTACCCAATAATCAGATGTCAACACCAGAAATGTGATGAAAAGTGGAAGTCTACCCACCATATTCCCAAATAGCATCTTCAAATCCACCACACAGCTTCCAGGTAGCCGCCTTCAAAGCCAGCCTTTCTTCATACACTGTACCTTTGATGCTTCCCTCGAGATTTCTTCATGGACTTTCTGTGAACTCCCGGCAAGCACACACAGATCCACCAGACACTTTCTGATGTTTTCTAACTATAAATAAATAGTTTAATAAACCCATCCACTTTCCTTGCCACCTTTAAAAATGTGCATATAAAAAGAAATTCAGCACAGTTTAAAAGGGTAATTTATCCAGCAGTGCTCCTCCTTCTCATAAGGAGAGACCTCAATAAACTGCAGGTACAATAATGACAAATCAATCAGCTGTAATCTCAACAAATAATTTTCATTTTCAATTATCATAAAACTGAATCCATTGCAGAAAGCACAAGCAGATTAGCTGTGATTTATTGCCATTTCTTAACATGCCAGAACTCTGAACTGTCCAGCCCCATTTCTGAGTACCACTCGTTCTGTAAAACTTGATTTATAAACTGTATTATTTTGTCAACTTGAACTAAATAAAAATAAATAAATAAATAAAGAGTGCTTTCTGCACTACAGAAGGCTGCTAAGGAGGCTGTTGTAAGTGTGGTTATCTCAACAGGAATCCCCCTTGGTAAGGACTAGCATTGCACACTCTTGTACTTGGAATGGTTTGCAAACAGCATCACAGCTCCTGGATTTGCGCTTTCTGAACCTACGCTTTTGGATTTTGCCTGTAGAGTCTGACACGTTTCCTTGCTTTGTGGAACTGTAAGCGCAAGTAAAGCCCACCTCTGCTGTGCATTGAGACTTTCCCCTCTGAGTCGAAGCTTGGATGGGACTGACTTTTTTTTCCCATCCCCGTCTTGTCCCCCTTTGAGTACACAGATGTTCCCCTTTATGGTAACCCAAAGTGCTGACAGCTTGAAGAGGCCCTCTCACAACCTTAACTCCCCTTCTGTGCACTTATTTCCCCTTCTAAGCCCCATAACAAGATTCTTCTCCTTCCTTAAAGTTATATTTGTTTGAAAAATAAATTCCCAACCAAGTCTATATACTCCAGGTCCATGCAAATACTTCCCACTAGCAATAAATACGATGTGACTACCAAATCTGACCATTCTGGACTGCACTATTTCATTGACATATGCTTCAAATCATTTTCTTTTAGCTGTACAAACATTTAAAGTAATTGATATGTGCTGCGTCTGATGACAAGCTCAAACATCACGAATAAAACAATTATAGTGTGGCAGCTAAGGATATGTGGGAAGAGACTAAACAAAAGATAATACAAAAACTGAGAAAATGGACACTTTTTTATATGGATATGGATAGTAAGATACAAGCAGTTAAAATGTTTTAAGTCCCTTTAGTCTTATACATAGGTCAGACATATTTTTATCAACCAGAGGTGAAGCTGTGGGAAGCAACTAATAAAAAGCTGAATGACTTTATCTGGAAGGGAAGATGGCAAGAGTCAAGTGGGATAAGCTGATTCTTCCAGTAGAACAGGGCAGATTGGGATTACCCAGTTTGAAAGGGTATTTCAGAGCTATACAGTTAGGACTCCTATACATAGCACAAGCAGAAAACTACAACTAAAAGTGGAAAACGATGATGATAAAACATGGCGGAAGCTCAAGAAACAAGGAGAGACTGGGATTCTGGATGGAGGCCTTTAAGGAGAATAACAATAATCATGCAGACTATTATATCTATATAGTAGCAGAAAGTATTCTAAGAACTAACCCAACATGGGAATGGTGGAAGGAGATGCTGCCAGTAGAGGTGACTGCAATTAGGGATACAGATAATAGGCAAGAGGGGGCTGGAATGTATTGGAGAAAAGTGGCAAAGGAACCAAGTATTGGGGAGCAAATAACTAAAGAGGGAAAGATGATAAAATGGGAAGATGCCAAGAATGTATTTGGACTGCAGATTAGCGATTGCCTTCCCTATCCGGGATTGATATCACAGTACAGGCAAAGAGAAATAAATAGAGGGGTCCTAAATGAAAGACCAGCACTGGTAGAGCTTTTAACAGAATCTAGAACAGAAACTGCCATTAAAAAAGGAATACTTAGTACAGCATAAACAATATTGCACAATAACTATAAGAATCAATCAGAGGCGGTTAGAAAGAATTGGGAAGATAGACTGGATAAGCAATTCACAAAGAAAGAATGGGAGGATATATGTACGTCTCCCAAATATACAATAAAATCTAGAAGATTTAGGATTTTGCCTGAAAATGTTCACATAGATATTTTTATACCTCAAGTAGGCTCCAGAGAATTTTTCCTCAGGTGAACGGTAAATGTTGGAAGTGTGAAGGGGAGGAAAGAAGTAACTGGGAACATATTTTCTGAGAGTGCAGTGAGTGGGTGGACTTTAAGGATTCCCTGCGGGATACACTGTCAGAGATGCTGGGTGGGCAGATTAGCCTGAGGGAGATGATTCTTCTGAGCTACGATACAGAATCAGAATTGCCTAGACATGGTAAGGCCTTGCTGTGTCTAATAACGGTGGCTGCCAAAACAGCAATTACCAGAAAATGGAAATCAAAATCTAAACTAGCTATACTGGAAGTAGTGGATATAGTAACAGAGATAAAACAACTGGAATTGAGATCTTTAGAAAAGGGTAGGAGCAAACTACATACGAAAAAATGGGAATTGTGGGAACAATACATACAAGGGAGGAATGAGGCCTAAAAGACAGCAGGACTTAAATGAGCTATACAATGTTTGAGTGAGAAAGATTGGGTACATTATAAGTGATGTATAATGTTTGCAACTGGAAGTATGTCAGTATGGTTTGTGATGTAAAATGCTTACAACTAGGATTGTGGCAGTGTGGTTTGTTTTCATTTATATTAATGTATGACTGCCTATGCAGTAAGTGATGATTTAATAAAGATGTTTCTTGTTTAAAAAAAAAAGCAGGAACCAAACAATTTATTTACTATTGCTTAGGTTATATGATATACAGCAATATATGTGAAGTATAATGTTTGCTATGTTGGTATAGTTTGATTACTTTTATATGAATGTAAATATGCCTATATAACAACTGATAATTCAATAAAGGCGTTTGGAAAAAAAGTAACAGGCTAGGTTCAGCAGGTCTGAATCTAGTCTAGGTATCAGAACAGTGCAAATCAAGTGCAGAGAAGTGCAAAAAAAAAATACTTATAGAGCCCTTTTGTGCATTTCCCAGCTCAGGTAAAGTACAGTTTTGTACCTACCATAAATGTAGATGTTCGAGGATTCCATTGCTGCAGTCCTAACAATTGGGTATAGTCCGCATCCAGTCGGCCCGAATACCAGAGTATAAGGCTGACGTCGGTCATGGCGCATTAGACTGACGTCAGTACGTCAGGGTACTAATGCGCATGACCGGCGTCCTATCCTCAGTCTTTTCTTGCCCCAGATGTCAGAAGACCCTAAAAAGACAAGGCCCAAAAAACCTGCACCAAAACATGAACAATATATACAAAAATATAAGCAGGTAAACTCACCTACACTACCACCCCTAAACACAGAGGGAAGGAGGGAGGAGAATTGGACTGCAGCAATGGAATCCTCGAACATCTACATTTATGGTAGGTACAAAACTGTACTATGTTCTTCGCCTTCCATTGCTGCAGTCCTAACAATTGGGTAGAATCCCAAAGCAGAGGTAAGGAGGCTGGCAAATCATAAAGAAGCAGGAGCTGACAACATGCCTTGCAAAACAGCTGTGGCAAAACCAGCCCTAGACTTAGAGTAGATAGGAAGGTGATAATGCTTAGAGAAAGTATGCACTGAACTCCAAGTAGCTGCTTCCAAAATATCCTTAGTTGCCACCCCCCGTAGAAATGCTGTTGAAGTGGCAGTAGCCCTAGTGGAATGAGGCCTAATCCCAGCTGGAACCTCCTTGCCATGATGGGAATAACAAAATGCAATGCAAAAGCCAATCCACCTAGAAATAGTTTGTTTTGACACAGGCTTGCCCTGCGAACTCAAAGCAAAAGAAACAAACAACTGCTGAGATTGTCTAAAATCCTTAGTCCTGCTTAAGTAATAACGCAATTGCCTGTGTACATCTAAAGTATGCAAAATCTTTTCCCCTTTATTTTGGGGTCTGCATAAAAAGTAGGCAAATGAATAGTCTGGTTTAAAGCCACACTAGAAACCACCTTAGGCATAAAGGAAGGATTAGTACGTAATGATACCCTATCCTTATGGAAAATCAAAAAGGGCTCGACTGCCATAAGGGCCTGCAACTCAGACACCCTTCTTGCAGAAGTAATAGCCAACAAAAAAGCAGTCTTCCATGACAAATATTTCAATTCAGCAGTAGCCGCAGGCTCAAAAGGTTGTAGAGTAAGTTTTTCCAACACAAAATTGAGATCCCAAGCAGGAGTAGGAGCTCTCGTGGGGTCTTATATTCTTTGCCCTCTAAGAAACTGCTTGAACAAAGGATGTGAAAACAAAGGTGGGTCACAATCATAGTGAGCAGAAATTGCTGCAGCATGAATCTTAATAGAAGAGAAGGACAACCCTTTGTCCAATAACTCGGTAAGATATTGAAGAGCCACACTCAAATTAGGCTCAGAAATCTCCAAATTCCTTGCTGCACTCCAAAATAAAAATCTCTTCCATTTTGCTGCGTACACTCTCCTTGTACTAGGTCGTCTAGCTTCCATAATCACATTTAAAACTTGTTGAGGAAGTTGAGACCTGCTGTGTTTCAACACAGAATATGCCAGGCCGTTAGATGAAGAGAGTGAAGCTTGACATTGAGCAGATGACCGTCCTCTTGAGATAACAGATGAGGAATCAGAGGTAAAGGCCATAGATACTTCTTTACCAGACTCCGTAGTAGTGGGTACCAGTGTTGCCGAGGCCAATCTGGAGCTATCAAAATCATCCTTGGCCTGTCTTGTCTGACCTTTAATAGCACCTTTGGAAGAAGAGGCAGAGGTGGAAAGGCATACACATGAAGATTTTCCCAACTGAAAGACAGAGCATCCACTTTCCAAGCTGTGTGATGAAACCCCTTTGTGCAATACTGTGGCAGCTGGTGGTTTAGAGGAGAAGCGAACAGATCTATGTCTGGAGTTCCCCATGACACTGTCAATGTCTGAAATACATGAAGATCCAGTTTCCACTTGTGGGGATCCATGATTTGTCTGCTTAACACATCTGCTAAGGAGTTCTGTGCTCCTGGCAGAAACCTTGCCTGAAGAGTTAGGTGCAAGCGTAGCGCAGTCTCCCATAAAATCATTGCTTGCCTGCATAGAGGATAAGAATGTGTTCCCCCTTGTTTGTTGAAGTACCACATGACAGTTGTGTTGTCTGTTAGAATCAACACCTGCCCTGGAAGAAGTAACTCCTTGAAAGCCATCAATGCGAACCGGACTGCTAACATCTCCTTCATGTTGATATGTAGATGCTGTAGTCTGGCAGGCCACTTGTCTTGTATCCACTTTCCATTTAGATGAGCTCCCCAAGCAATGTCTGAGGCATCTGTCGGTAAAATCTGACTCGCCTCTGGCCGGGTCACAGAGAGTCCCTTGTTTAGGTGACATTCCTGAGCCCACCACAAAAATCCTCTTTGAAGGCAAGGTATTATTTGAATGACAGTGTCTAAATCCTGGCAGTGCTGTGTCCATACATTTTTGAGATACCATTGTAACTTCCTCATATGCAGTTTGGCATTGGGAAGCACCAGAATACAAGATGCCATGAACCCTAATGCTTGAAGGACTGTCTCTGCAGTCAGCACGGACTGATGAGATAGTTGATGGAAGTAAAGTGATAGACTCTTCTGTTTGTCCGGGGTTACAAAGGCCATCTGGGCTGCTGTATTCAGTCTCACACCCAGAAAGCACATGTCTTGAGAGGGTACTAGACTGGACTTTATTTCGTTCACAGAATACCCTAGGCATCTTAGCACTGCTATAAGATATTCCAGATGCTGAAGAAGGTTTTCCTTGACTTGAGCCAGAAACAGGCAGTCGTCTAAATAAGGATAGATTTGAAGTCCTTGTAGCCTGAAGTAAGCTATCACTGGAGCCAGAACCTTTGTGAATACTCTGGGCGCAGTAGATAAGCCAAAGGGCAATGCAGAGAACTGATAATGAGAATCTCCAGCTCGAAACCGCAGATACTTCCTGTAACTTAGCCGGATAGGCACATGAAGGTAAGCTTCCTTGAGATCTAAAGTTACCATCCAGTGATCTTTGCCCAGCAGAGGCAAAAGCTGTTGTAACGTCAACATCTTGAACTTGGGAATGTCCAGATAAGTGTTGAGGAGAGATAAATCCAAAATTGGTCTCCACGTGTTCCCCTTCTTTGGTACTAGGAACATGCGGGAATAAAATCCTAGGCCCCTTTCTGATACAGGGACTGGCTGAATGGCCCCCATTTTGAGCAACTGAGAAACTTGCTTGTGAGCCTCTTTTCTTTGGGGAGGAGGAACGTCCGGCATGCCTTTGAAAGGGGGCATTGTATGGAAATAAAACCTGTAACCGTGGTGAATAATGTCCAACACCCATCTGTCTTGAGTAATTAAATCCCAATTTTCTTTGAAAAGAGACAGTCGTCCTCCCAAAGGAGCTGCCAGACGAGAATCTACTGGCAGCTGAAAAGGCAGGTCATTGGGTCTGCTTACGAAAGGACTGACCCCTGCCCTCACCAGAAGTCTGAGCAGGTGAACTCCCTGTTCTAGACCTAAAAGAACCTTGAGCCCTGCCCCTACCACGTCTAGACCTACCCCTAGACTGGGAGTCATAAGCAGGATAAGTCCACCCCTTAGCAGGCCAATTTCTACTAAACTTCGGTGGTTGTACCTGCAAAAAATTCTTAACAGTTTGCATAGATTTAGCTTTGTCCTCCATTTTCTTTAAAACTGCTTCCACAGGCGAACCAAACAACACATCAGACTGTAAAGGTGCATCCAAAATCCGTGTCTTAACATGCTCAGCCAAATTCTGATCCCTTAACCAGGCATGCCTGCGAAGAACCGAACTAGTGGCAGCCACCCTCGAGGAGGCCTGCACAGCATCAAAGCCACATTGCAAAGAATGCTTGCCCACTTGTTCAGACACATAAACCAAATCCAGCAACTCTTTACACTCAATACCTTCCGCCAAAGCATCCACCTTAGACTTCAATTGAGAAAGGAGATAATTTTGACATTTCAGCATGTGAAACTGACAATTCAATGCTCTCATGGCTAGAGTGGAAGAAGTATACAGTTTCTTACCCCACCTATCCAAAGCCCTAGCCTCCTTGTCAGTGGGAACAGGATTTCTAACCACAGAGGCTTTAACACCCTTAGGCCCCTGAGAAGCCCCTTCAGCCTGGCCTGCCTCCTGAGATGGGACATCCTGTAACAGTAAAGTTTCTGCCGGAGACTCCATAGAAACTCCTGGCAAAACCTCTGGCTCCACTGAGCCTCCTAAAGAACCGACGTCCGGGACTGCCGGTTCTTCAACCCTAGGCTTCGCTGTTTTGTCCTTGCGCTTCTTGGATGAAGCGGGCGTCGGAGCATCCGACGGCATTTTATAATTGCAACGTTTCCCAAACACTAACCTGGCACAGTCTAACCTCCTCTTAATAGTGCGTTTGTTAAACCTAGCACAAGAGCGGCAACCAACAACGTCGTGCTCAGGCCCTAAACAAGGTATACACAAAGTATGGAAATCCTTATGCGGTATCTGTTTCCCACAAGAAATACAGTTATTCACTTTTCTGACATCCGGTTAAATACTGAGGCAAGAAAAACCAAAATGTTCCCAACGGGTACTTAGCCAACTCTGATTCGGTCTGAAACTCCGGTTTCGGAAATATCTCAGAACGCCAACCTGCACTCGCAAAACTGCTTCTGCATCGGACCACGCGGCAAAAAAGACTGAGGATAGGACGCCGGTCATGCGCATTAGTACCCTGACGTACTGACGTCAGTCTAATGCGCCATGACCGACGTCAGCCTTATACTCTGGTATTCGGGCCGACTGGATGCGGACTATACCCAATTGTTAGGACTGCAGCAATGGAAGACGAAGAACATCAGGTAAACACCTACTGCCAACAGATGAAAAATCCCATTCCTCCCAATGCAAAAGCACAGTAAAAGAGTGTCTGGAGTGACATGCTACCACAAACAAACTTAAAGGTACACATAAAGCAGTGCACTTTAAACAGTTTATAAAAGTGTGGCAATTTAGTAAAAGTATTTTGCTTTGAATAAATGAGCCAAGAGCCACTCAAATGTACAGAATTTATAAAGGCACTGTGGATCAATGTGTGTATATACCTTTAAGAAGCTATCCAAGGGCTTGCAAAAGTGCATAAATACTAAGCACGTGCGAGCCTGACTGCCACTTTGTAGTAAGCAGTTGAGGTGTAAGCATGTATGCATGTAAGCTCTGTTTGTTAACTAGTTCATTCATATTTCATGATGCTGTTATTCATCCTGATGTGTTCGTATGTATGAAAGCGTCTGAATGAAATCCTAAGCCTTCTTGTTATATGTATTACAGATGAATGAGCGACATGGTGTCAGAAGTGGCATGTCTAAAAGGACATGGTGTCAGAAGTGGCATATCTAAAGCAACATGCGATAAGAAATGGCATGTCTAAAGGACAAGGAGTCAGAACCGGCATATCCAAGGGGCAAGAAGTCAAAGGCGGCCTGGGTAAAACAACTCAAGGTACTCGCTAGGATCTGGAGGAATATACAGGAGTGGATCATTCCTAAATCTGTAAAACTTTGCAAGACAGGTCAGAAACAAATTTTAGGTACTAAAACTTGTTCACCACTATTTACTTTCACATAATATGAAATGTTCAATGCAGAGCACTCCAAATAACATTTGCATAAACAGATATGTATGATATTAATAAAAACATTCAAATTACTATGGAAAATGTTTGAAATGAAGTCCAAATTACATAAAACAAATAAAATAAAGGGGAAATGACTGTATTTTCCTAAAGCATTTGCATTTTGTATTAAGCAAAGATATCCGAGTTATCAGAAGTGTATAAAGTGTTTGCATGTTTATGCAGTGTTGCACTGCAGCTATTTCGCAAAGTACAGCCATTACAAGGCATATTTTAGAAAGTACAGCAATTACAGGGCATATTTCACAAAGTACATACATTACAGAGCATAGTTTGCTAAGTACAATGTTTCTAAGAGTTTATTGTGCATCTGAATGTTGTTACAAGCTCACAAAATTGTTTGTCCATATATAATTACAAGGGCCATATTTTCGGTGTGTTGGTGGATGCTTTGTGGACATGGCAGACAGATTTCGAAAACCCAGTGCACTTGTGTTTGACAGCAATATTGCTGAGAACTGGAGATTGTTTGAGCAAGAGTACGATATTTTCATACAGGCTGCATTTTCTGATAAAAATGACTGTACAAAGGCATTTATTATACTGAATTTAGCTGGATCATAAGCCATAGTAAGGGAGTATTCATTTGTGTATGCACCTGCTATCCATACCAGAGAGGGGGAAAACCATCATATTGTTGTACCGGCTGAGTCAAGGGAGGACCCAGAGTACTTAAAACGTAAACGTAAACTCTGAGAAATGCGTAACCCCCAGACAAATGTTACAATGGAAAGGCACTTACTTTTACAAGGGATCAAAACACTGGTGAAACTTTTGCAGCATATATAAGTGACCTGAGAAACAAAGCTAAAATGTACAGATTTGGTGATTTATGGGATGGGTTGACAAAGGACAGATTTGTGTGTGGCATAAAAGATGATGCTATAGAAAAATTTTGCTTTGCTTTGTGACAGTGGTTTAACTTTGGCCATTGAGATTTGTTAGTTATACTAGCTTACAGAAAAGCACACAACTATGCTTACAAATGAGAACAGCTCTAGAAGGCACAGTGATAAAGCTCATGTTGATAGTATGCAGTACATTATCAAGAGAAACAGGTCCAAGCACATGGCAGCTGTAACCCCAGCAGCACTCACTGGTAAACCCCAGAACTTTCCAGCAAATTCCAGACTTCATAGGTAGGTACCAGGCTATTGGCCCTGGGGCCTATACAAGCCTAGTCAAAAAGGTACCCTGGATTTTGCCACCCAAGAAAATTATTTTCCTGTGCCCCTGTCAAACAGAACCACAGAAGTGATCCCAGGGGTGAATTTCCTATTACCCATCCAATCATCAAGATTTTTCTTGAAGAGTGCTAATGAGGAGCTCTGTTTGAGATAGAAACGTAGTCTGTTCCAGAGTATGGGAAGTCTCTGGGACAGGAATCTATACCTCCAGCACGTTCTGTTTATTGTGGTGACAATGTTTAGGTCCTTAGAGCATGTAGCTCGGAGGGATTGGGATTTCTTTAAGTGGAGCATGTCCAACAGCTCTGGGTTTGACATAGCTTTGTATGTTAGGCAAAGATCGCCTCTGAGTAGGCGATATGCGATGGAGTAAAGCTGGAGTTTTCTGAGACGGTCTGCATAAGGCATCCGTTTGAGGCCAGTAATCCTCTTTGTGAGGTATTTTTGTGGCCTTTCCAGTTGTTGTAGATGTCTTGTGAGGTACATACCAAAAGGGGCATTGTACTCTATAATGGGTCTAATGAGTGATGAGTAGAGGGGAACAATTACCTCTTTTTTCCCGGAAGAGAAACCTTTTGTGATGAGGTGTGCCACGTAGAAGGATTTCCTGACCACTGTAGCGATGTGATTATCAAAAGAGAGACTACTATCCACCTGTGTCTCAAGGTCTCTTATCACACTTTCAGTGTTAAGTAGACTACCGCTTATGTGGTAGTTCATGGGTACAGAGTTTTTACCAAAGGGGATGACAATGCACTTTTTGGTACTGAGCTTGAGACCTTGTCTTTGACACCAGGCATCTGTCTCAGTGAGGCCCTTTTGTAGGATGTCCACATCGTTAGGAGTTTCGATTATGGCTCCTAGTTTGCAGTCATCTGCAAATTTAGTTAGCCAAAGACCTTCTGTGTTAGCCTGTACTTCAGAGAAGTAGATACCAAACAGGAGAGGACCCAGGACTGAACCCTGTGGTACTCCACTTGTCACTGGTCTGAAGTCTGATTTGGAGTCTGCTACTTTCACAGTGTGGGTCCTGTCAGTAAGCCAGTTGGCAACCCATCTTGTGACATAGGGATTTATACCTAGTTTAGTGAGTTAATCTATAATTCCAGAGTGGGGGATGGTGTCGAACACCTTGGCGAGATCTAAATAGGCTGTGTGAACCACCTTACCCTCATCCATGGCCTCGGTGACTACTTCAAAGAAGTCTATCAGGTTTAGGAGACATGATCTGCCTTTTACAAACCCAAACTGTGTGGGGTCCAGAGTTTGGAGATCTCTAATGTCTTTGTTTATGAGTTCCATGATGATACGTTCCATGGTTTTGCAGACCAGGCTTGTCAGGCTAATGGGGCGGTAGTTCCTGCGGTCTGTTGTGCCCCCCCCCCCTTTGTGGAGTGGGATAACTGTAGCGGTGCGCCAATCAATGGGCACAAAGCCTGAGATGAGACTATGATTTAACATGGTACTTAGGTGGGGTGCCAGTTCATTCTGTAGTTCATGTAGAAGGCAGCCTGAGATGTTGTCAGGTCCCATGGATGCTGTGTTCTTGGCTTTGGAGAGTGAGGTTTTTACCTGTGCAGCCGTGATTACAGGAACTTTGCATTCTTCTGGTATAAAGATGGACTCTTTAGGGGGTGAGAGGGGGGTAAAGTTAGCAATTGAACCTATCTGCCAGGATGCTGGCAATATCAGTTGGTTCTGTATATTTAGTGTCATTGTGCTGTAACTCAGAGCAGATCTGAGTGCTGCCATTGAGATTCTTGACAAAGCTATAGAATGCTTTATGGTTGTCTTTAGAATCAGTGGCAATTTTGTTTTCATAACTAGCTTTGGAGGATTTTATGAGGGATCTCAGCTTCTTACTGAGGCTGACCAGGGAGTTCCTCCAATCATGGGATTTTACTCTTTTTTGCAACAGTTTCTTTCTTCTGTTGTAGAGTTTGTTTATGGCAGAAGACCACCAGATTGGCTTCCTTTTTTTGGAGGATAGCATCTTAGTTCTGTTAGAGATAGCACGATCCATGCACTCGTGTAAGTGCTTATAAAGTGCATTTGTGTAGGATTCAGCAGTTGTACCTGTATTGTCCATCTGCATATGGGTGTCGTGAAGTTTGCCACTTCTGTCTTAAGAAGCGTGAAGTTGGCTTTGGAGAAATATTTTACGGTTGTTTTCCTAATGGGGGGTGAGAGCAGGATGTGGATGTCTAGGGTGATTAGCTTGTGGTCGGATATGATCAACAAGGAGCCGACCTCTGGTGTGGAACACCAGTCACCCATGTTGGTGATGACCAGGTCTAGGATATTGCTGCCACTGGTGGGGGTGTGGATAAGTTGATCCAAGGCACTGGAATTGATGATTTCCAGAAAATGGTGAGCAAAAGAGTTGGTACATGAGTAGTTTTCCCAGTTAATGGTAGGGTAGTTGAAATCACCCATTATTAGAGTGTTGGGTTGTACCTTAACATTTTCCAGTGTATCAAGAAAAGAGGAATCCTGGGGCATGGTGGGGGGTCTGTAGCAAGCTACAATCTGGATTGCGGTTTTCCCCAGAGTTAGTTGAACTTGGATAATCTCGGATGCATTATGCTGAGCAACTAGCTTGGAGGTGTGGATACCCTTAATGAATATGGACACGCCTCCACCTTTAGTGTTTCAGTCCAGATTTGGTGGCCGAAAGGTGTGGTATGAATTATAGCCTAGTAATGCAGCGGTGCTCTCTGGAGCTTTGAACCAGGTCTCTGTCACTGCACAGATGCCAATGTTCTCCATTTTAAGGAGTGCCTGCATTTTGAGGTTTAGACTTCTAGCATTGAGTAGCATTACCCTCAGATTTTGCTTGCTTGTACCTGTTACGGTGGTGAATTTGTTATTTGAACCTTGCCTAAAAAAGGCACTATAGGGGTGGCAAGAGCCTTTGCCAGTATGCGGAATCCCATGGGCGACAGGTGCAGGCCATCTCTGGCAAAGCAGCGAGGTCTGTCGATCATGTCATCCCAGGCAGACAGACACTGGATTCCCTTAGAATGACACCAGAAGCTTAGCCAATTGCTAAAGTCAATCATTTTGTCCTTGTACTGTGGTATCATTCTGGGTGATGGCAGGATGCTAGGGTCATACCTGCCTGGGCTATAAGATCAGAGAGCTCCTCCATGTCTCTTTTCATGTAGTCCAGGGAGGTATGTCTTAGGTCATTCATACCAACATGGACAATGACAGAGTCATATTTGTACTTGTTGTGGAGTGACCTGAGTGCATGCATTATGTGGTGGATCCTGGCACCTGACAGGCAGCTGACAGCAACTTTTTCCTTGTTTAGCCTGGTGAGGGGAACATCAGTGTGCCTAACTATAGAGTCACCTATGACTCGAGTGTTGGGTACATTATGCCTTATGGGCTGTAGTTGAGTAGCACACTGAGTATATGAGCTATGTGTCATTTGGGTTGTGTTGGGGGGTGGAGGTTGCTTGCATTTCTGCTTTGGAGGTCTCTGTTGTTTGGACAGATTTGTACTGAGAGCCTCCGCGAATGTAGGTGTGTGTTTTGGTGGTGTAGGTTTTCAGGGACTATGTGATGAGTGTGATGCGATGCAAGTGTTTACCTTCTCCTCTTGACTGTCTATGCCAGTCTTTGGTGAAGAGAGCTTTGCTTCCAGTTTGACTATATAAGTGCATCTCTCACAGGTCGTAATGTTGGGTGGTAGGAGGAGAGGGTTGTCTGTATACATGAGGCAATTGCTGCATTGTCCCAAGATGCCCAGATTCATCAGGTAGACAGGAGAAAACACCGGGAGCTGACCATTAGACATGCCTGAATAGGTGCTTATTTATTAATAAGTAGTAATTTGTAACTTATTTAGTGCTTACAATGAGTTCTGAACAAGTGCTGAGCTCAAAGAAACAGATTTGAGTGCTAAAACTAAAAAGGTGGCTAGTTGCAGGGGAAATTTTGAAGAACAAACTTTATGGCGCCAGGAATAGTTTAACCCCAGTTAAGTGGGGGGGGCTTAGGAGCTCAAAAACAGTCCTGGACACAGCAAATCCATATCTGGACATGACCTGCCACAGGAAAGGGGGGAAGCAAGCTTAGAATTTTTTTTCCCAGTAAAGTGGAAATGGAGAAAGCTGGAACAGAAGTTAATTCAACGTTAAGAATCTAAGTGGGATGGCCTTCACAAATGTTCTCTATTAGATTGAGTGAACTAATGACACTAGACTGGGAGGAGTGTCACAGATCAAATATACAGTATGGGTGGACAACTGCAAAGTCACCAAGATATGGAAACACCTGGAATCCTAGAAGCCTCAGGTGAGCCGTGACCACTGCCATACACTTGGTGAACACCCTGGGGGCTGTGGTGAGACCAAAGGGCATGGCCCTGAACTGATAATGACTGGCTCTCAGCCTGAAGCATAGGAATCTCCTGGATTGCCTGTCCATTTTTATGTGGTACTATGCGTCCTGGAGATCTATGGAGCACATCCAATTGTCCTAACCCAAGAAGGGAAGAATGGTCTGCAGTGTTACCATCCAGAACTTCGTCTTTTTTACCGATTGGTTTAGTTTGCTGAGATCCAAAATGAGACTCTAGTCCCCTGTCTTTTTTGGAACTAAAAAGAACCTTGAGTAAGTTCTGGATCCGATTTGGTCTGCGGGGACCTCCTGGATGCCATGATCCCGAAGACTGGGTGGAACATCTGGGATAGAACATTTTTCTTTTGAGGGGGGGACTGAGAAAAGAGAATTTTGTAACCTCTGGATATTATCAGCAGTACACATGTTTCTCTCGTGATAGACTGCCAGGCTGCTGAGCACAGTGATAGTCTGCCCCTGACTGTCTCCAGAGGTGGGCAGCCGGGCCTCCCTTCAGGACTGCTGGAAGGGCCTAGTAGAGAAAGTATCTCTGTTGCCCTACTGTTGTGGACCCCCTCTGCCACAAGGGCGGCATCTTCCTTTGTTGTTACCCCCTCTGCCCCTGGGGGAAAAAATCTCCAAGTGTGTCAGGTGAAGATCCCTGGGATTTTCGAACCACATTTTTCCACTCTTCTGACCTTTAGGATAGGTTCTAGACGGAGTGTAAAAATGGACTCCTACAGCAGAGACAGTCTTGCCATCCTGTTCACATCTGGTGGGAGTCTCTTTTACCTGAGGCCCGAACAAGGACGAGCCACCGAAGGGGGTGTTGGTAAATGAAGAATTGAAAGGTTCTGTAAATTGACAAAGGTGCATCCAGGAGTGTCTCCGCAAAGCTACTCCGGTACCTGCTGCCCTACTCATTCCATCTGCCGCATAAGAAATGAGCCTCATGGAGGAGTTAACCACGGAGGTCAAGGTCTCAAGCTGGGAAGCTGCCCTGCTCGCAACTCCCTCAACTGTAGGATCTTGCCAGGTATCTCCAAGCTCCTTCAGGAGATCCCTCTGAAGTTGTGTGAAATAAGACAAGTAATTCAGCGACCTGAAAGTAAAGGTCGCTGAAGAAAACATACGTTTCCCATACCTGTCCATCGTATGAGACTCTTTGTTCGGTGGATGGACAGATGAAGAAGTTTCCGCAAGTTCCTGCTTAGTGGCTGCTGCCACCACCATGGCATCAACAGGGACCCCTTTGGACAGGAAAGACGTATCCTCTGGAGAAGTAATAGATTTGTTCAGTCTCCTTGGAACTGGTTCCATGGTTTCTGGAGCGCTACATTCCTTTCAACTTGCTACAGACAAAAGTGGGTCAAAAGGCGAAGAAACCCAAGAGGTGGAGAGTCAGGAACCAAATGCATCCAGGTAGACAGACTCATCCTAAAAAGGGGCTAGGGACTTCCAGCCACCCCTCTGTCTAAGGATTGCCAGGATGTCTGAAAAGGAGACATCCTCAGAGAGGGACCATGGGGTCCCTTCTGATTCATCCAAGTCTATATCTGAAGTGATAGACTTAGGGGAGTCTAGATGCTTCCTCTTACATTTCTTCTTCCGAGGGACCTCCTCTGAATGTTTGGGGGAGGTTTCGGAAGGGGTGGGGTCACCCATTGGGGCATCCTGGGGCACAGGTTCCCTACACTTGGAGGCAGGAGGAGGGACAAAGGCAGGCACAGGCACCAAGGGAGAAGGAGCCAATGGAGCCAAGGGTCGAGTAGTCTCAGGAGACAGCATGTTCCTCATCACCTCAAAGGTGCCACAGTCCCGTGTTGAAGGAGCCAACGGCTCCAAAGGCCCGAAGATCTCTTTCGAACTGGGAGTGATGGCTCCGAGGCCGATGTAGGAGCCGAGCTCACCTGTGCTGAAGCTCTGAGGGGGAGAGCGGGGTCAGACAAGTGCCTGATGCCACTTCCCCCATCAGAGCCAGCAAGAGAGCTTCGGCACCCAGATCCCTCGACAGACTGAGACATAGAAGAGATTGAAGTGGTCATCGGAACCGATAAAGGAGAAAAAAACAGAGCTGATGGTTCCACAACCATGACCTCCATGCACTCCGGCTCCGGGCTCAAGAGAGACAGAGGAGGAATTGATGGAGAAGCTGGGAGGGCCAAAGGAGCCAATTCCTTATAGGCTGGACTCGAAAGTAATATAGCAAGTGCCTGTGACTTGAGGAGCCTGTTGACCACTCTCTCCATGTTGTGATCCGAGAGTCTGGAGGACTGAGAGGAGTGTGAAGAGGATCGGTGACTGCCCACTCCAGGTTACAGCAGAAGATATTGTGGAGCAGAGAGTACCGGCTCCAAAGAAGGAGACCTTGATCTCTTATGGGTCCAGACTGGCTCCAAGGATACAGATGCAGCCGCCGGAGACTTAGCTTTGTCGGAGCCAATGCTGGGAGCTGACAGAGCTGAAGACTACTCAGTGATTTGGTCTGTTTATTTACTTATTTATTTTACATTTGTATTTCGCATGGAACTCAAATCCTGTAACTGGTCAAAGCTAAAGTACATTCCCCTAGATGAGGCAGTGTCATTCTTTAATAACACATTCCTTACCATACTTGACTCTCATGCTCCAAAACGGTCACCCAGAATTAAAACACAACTAGCACCCTGGCTAACAACAGAGTCCAAATCTAAAATAACAATTAGAGATAAAGCATGGGACAAATGACGTACTACCAAGTTACCCCTAGATCGCATTAAATTCCAACAACTAAGAAACGAGACTAAAAAAGCCATCACACTAGACAAGAAAAACTACTTTTACCATCTGCAACATAAACACCAAAATAACCCTCAAAAGTTCTGGGCAGGCTTAAATAAACTTCTCCAACCAGGCAAATCCACCACTCCTACCCCATGAACATTATCTGATAAGAGCCAAGAAGAAGTAGCAAATACCTTTAATACTTTCTTCACCGAAACCATTCAGTCCTTAGCTAACCAATTATCTCCTCCCTCCTCCACATCAAAAAATGCTACACCCAATTCGCTACTCTCTTTTAACCTCCAACCTGTGTCCACATCCTTTATCAGATCCCTACTGAAAAAGCTAAAGCCAACCACCCTTTCTGCTGATCTTCTCCTAGCCGAATATCTGCAAATAGCTGCAGATGTCATAGCCTATCCTATCTCGATCTTAATTAACAGAACCATAACCAAGGCCACAATCCCCTCAATATGGAAAATATCCTACGTTATACCACTCCATAAAGGCGGTACATCCACAGAACTATCAAACTACAGACCAATAGCCATACTATCACCACTTGCCAAAATTATGGAAAAGTGTGTGCACAACCAACTAATGTCCTATCTCACCCAAAACAAACTACTAACAGACTCTCAACATGGATTTAGACCCCATCACAGTACGACCACTGCCCTCCTCCTTTACCGAAAAAATAAACCTTAACCGGAATAACAAAAAAATATCCTCTGCTCTCTTCCTGGACCTGTCGAAAGCCTTCGACATGGTAAACCACCAGCTACTTCTCCACACTCTGGAAACCCTGCATCTAGATAATCCAACTCTTGACTGGCTTCAAGCCTACCTCACTGGCAGACAACAAGCAGTACTGTGGCAGAACAAGCTCTCTTGCCTGCTACCAAATACCATAGGAGTTCCTCAAGGCTCCATATTAGGACCTCTTCTCTTTTCAGTCTTCATAAATGACCTCCATACAGTTATCCCTGAAGCCACCTGTATTCAGTATGCAGATGACTCAACTCTAATATGTTCCAATGCCTCTCTAGAAAACCTACTAACTACAACCCAGCACAGTTTTACAACAGTCGAAAACTGGCTTGCCAACCATCACCTGATCTTAAACCCAAATAAAACCAAACTACTTCTCTTCTACCCAACTAATAAATCACCTACCACACACTTTACTATACCAATCCAATAATGGAACCATTATCTCTCCTGACACCTATGCAAAGCTACTAGGAGTAAACATTGACAATAAACTTAGATTTGATATGCATATCAACCAAACCATTAAATCAGTAAACAAGAAACTTGGGTCCTTATACAGGATAAAAACCTTCCTAACTCCAACTGCCAGAGCAGCCACTGCCCGCTCACACCTTCTCTCTACCCTACTATATGCCTCTCCTGTACTTACTAACCTTAACAAATCTGACCTAAACAAACTCTCATCTTGTTATAATCATATTGCCAGATTTGTAACTGGCTTGCCCTACAGAACACACCATTGTATTAACCTGAAAAAACTTGGCTGGATAGAAAGTACAGTTTTGTACCTACCACAAATGTAGATGTTCGAGTGCTAATACAGCTGCAGTAATCACAGATGGGTTCTCTGCCGTCAGGCGGTCCCTCGGTCGGCCAAATTCCAAAGTCTAGGTCCGGCGTCGGTTGTTGTCGCTTTCTTTCCTGACATCAGTGAGGCAGGGGTATATAAGACACACCCAACGCCATTTTCTTCAGTCTTTCTTGCCCCAGATGTCAGGTGCCCCCAGAAGGAAGGCAATACATAAATTATATTTATATACATGCAATGCAATATAATCAAAAATCAGTAGTTGCAAGCAAATATACCATAGAAGGATAACCCAATCAAGTTGTATGAAGAGGGGTTAGGCCCTAGGCCTTTACCAAGAGGGGAAGGAGGGAGGGAAAACTGTACTGCAGCTGTATTAGTACTCGAACATCTACATTTATGGTAGGTACAAAACTGTACTATGTTCATTGTGCATACAGCTGCAGTAATCACAGATGGGTAGAATCCCAAAGCTGCACACAGGGTGGTAGGCACTAGGCAGAACTGGGATGAGCCAGAATGCCCTACAACACAGCAGTGGCAAAGCCTGCTCTAGTTTTGGAATAAAAAGGCAGGTGGTAGTGTTTTGTGAAGGTATGCACAGAACTCCATGTGGCTGCCTCCAAAATATCTTTGGTAGGAACTCCTCTGAGGAAGGCTGTAGAGGTAGCTGTGGCCCTGGAGGAGTGGGATCTGATGCCTGTAGGGACAGATTTTCCATGATAGGAGTAACAAAACCGTATGCAGTCGCCTATCCATTTTGAAATTGTCTGTTTGGCAACTGGCTTCCCTTGAGCTCCTACAGCATAGGACACAAAAAGTTGGTCTGATTTCCTGAAAGGCTTTGTTCTGTCCAAATAATAACGTAGCTGCCTATGGATGTCTAAGGAGTGTAGCAGCCTTTCCCCTTTGTTTTGAGGATTGGGGTAAAAGGTAGGTAAGTGTATGGCTTGATTTAAAACTACCCTGGATACCACTTTAGGCATAAATGACGATTTGGTTCGAAGGGAAACCCTGTCCTGATGGAAGATGAGAAAGGGCTGCACAGCCATGAGGGCTTGTAGTTCCAAAACCCTACGAGCTGAGGTAATGGCCAGAAGGAAGGCTGTTTTCCAGGACAAATATTGCAAATCTGTTGAGGCAGCTGGTTCAAAGGGAGGCAATGTTAATTTTTCTAGAATGTAATTAAGATCCCAGGCTGCTATTGGTCGTTTCCTTGGTGGTCTTATATTCTTAGCCCCTCTGAGGAACTGTCTTAAGAGTGGGTGAGAGAATAAGGGTGGATCAGTGTTGAATTCTGCAGAAATGGCTGAGGCGTGGATTTTTATGGAGGAAAATGAAAGTCCACTGTTCAGCAGCTCAGCTAGATACTGTAATACCTGAGGAAAATTCAGTTTTCTAAGGTCCTGGCCTTTTTTCTCATTCCAAGAGCAAAACCGCTTCCATTTTGCAGAGTAAGCCTTTCTAGTAGATGGCCTTCTGGCCTCCAAAATGACATCCTGCACCTCTTTGGGGAGCAGGTTCTGTTGTGGTGTTAAGGAATTTTCCATGCAGCGAGATTGAGTGTTTTCAGCTGACTGTGAAGAGTTTTGTAGCTGTGCTGAGTCAGCAGAAGAGGCATTAGAGGTAGGGACCAGGGAAGAGTATGTGTTAGGCTCCTCAGGAGTGGGTACCAGTGTTGTCTTGGCCAGTCTGGAGCAATCAGTATCATCTTCGGTCTGTCTGCTCTTGCTTTCAAGAGTACCTTGGGCAGAAGAGACAGAGGTGGGAAAGCGTAAACTGTCCATGCTGTCCAACTGAATGAAAGGGCGTCCACTCTCCAGGCCTTTGGATGAAAGGTCCTTGAACAGAACTTTTCCAATTGATGATTCCTGTGGGAGGCGAAGAGATCTATGTCTGGCCTCCCCCACGCTTGGATTATCTTTGTAAACACTTGAGGATGCAACTTCCATTCGTGTGGATCTGTCATATTTCTGCTTAGATTGTCTGCCCGAGTGTTTTCCAAGCCTGGCAAGTACTGTGCCTGAAGTTCGATTTGCCATTCCAGAGCCAAGTTCCAAAGTGTCATGGCTAGTCTGCACAGGGGGTATGAATGTGTTCCTCCTTGTTTGTTTATGTACCATATTACTGTGGTGTTGTCTGTTCTTATCAATAATTGTCCTGGATGCAGGAGGTCCTTGAAAGCTGTAATTGCATTTATCACTGATAGCATTTCTTTCTGATTGATGTGAAGGTGCTTTTCCTTTTGGGACCATTTGCCCTGAATGCACCTGTCTGTCATGTGCGCCCCCAGGCGTAATCTGAGGCGTCTGTTGTGATGACTTGATTTGCTTGAGGCTTGCAGAATGGGAGACCTGTGCTTGTTTGATATGCTTGGGCCCACCATAGAAATTCCTTTTGCAAACATGGAATTATTGGTATTATTGTTTCCAAACTGTGGCTGTGTTGAGACCATAGGTTTTTTAGGTACCACTGAAGTTTCCTCATATGCAACTTTGCACATGGGATTAAAAGAATGCAAGATGCCATGAAGCCCAGAGCCTGCAGGATTTTCCTTGCAGTAAGCCTGGTACAATTTGCTAGTATTTTGAAGAACTGTGTTAGTTGCCCCTGTTTTTCTTGCGTAAGACAGGCCATCTGGGTGTTTGTGTCCAAGTTGGCACCCAGGAAAGTTATTTTCTGAGATGGTGTTAGCCTGGATTTCTCTTTGTTGACTGTGTATCCCAGGGAATTCAGTAACCGTGTTACATAAGCCAGATGTTCCAGAAGTATGTGCTTGCTGTCCGCTTGGATCAGGCAGTCGTCCAAATAAGGGTAAATTTGTATCCCTTGAAGTCTGCAGTAGGCAATTACTGATGCCAGGCATTTCGTGAATACTCTGGGCGCAGAAGATAAGCCAAAGGGCAATGCAGAGAATTGATAGTGAATTGAACCTGCAAGAAATCTGAGGTATCTTCTGCAGCTTTGTCTGATTGGGACATGCAGGTATGCCTCCTTGAGGTCCGATGTTACCAGCCAAAACTCCTTGCCCAGCATGGGAAGAAGCTGCTGTAATGTGAGCATCTTGAATTTTGGTACGATTAAGAATGTGTTTAGGATGGATAAGTCCAAAATGGGTCTCCAGTCGGTTCCTTTCCTTGGTACCAGAAATAGCCTGGAATAAAAACCTTGACCTTGTTCGTGAGTAGGTACCTCTTGAATAGCTTTCATATCTATGAGCTTTGAAATTTGTAGTTGTGCCTCTGCCCTTTGATTGTGTGGCAGGATTGGCATGCCTCTCATTTTTGGAGGAGTGTGAAAATGAAATCTGTAGCCTCTGTTTATAACGTCCAGGATCCATTTGTCTGTTGTGACAATATGCCAATTTCTTGTAAATAATGCCAGCTTTCCTCCCAAGGGTGCTGCCAGCTGAGACTTGCTTGGCATGGAAAGGAGGAAGTCATTGGGTTTGTTTCCTGTATTGTTGTGTACTGTCTTCGCCACCTCTTGGTGCTGGAGTTTGCCATTGCCTGCCTCTATATGATCCTTGTGATTGTCCTCTGCCCCTTGTGTGCCTGCATCTACCTCTTTGGGGCTTGTCCGTGGCTGGAAAGGACCAGTTTTTAGAAGGCCAATTTCTGCTAAAACGTGGTGGTTGAACCTGTAGAAAAGCTTTGACAGTTTGCATAGATTTGGCTTTTTCTTCCATTTTCCGTAATATCTCCTCAGCATTAGTACCAAATAGCACATCCTTTTGTAAAGGAGCATCTAGTAGTTTAGCTTTCACATGATCAGGCAAGATTTGTTCCCTAAGCCAGGCATGTCTACGAATGACTGATCCTGTAACAGCAGCTCTACTTGAGGCCTCTAGGGCATCATAGCCACATTGTAATGTGTGTTTACCCACTTGTTCTGCACTGTGCATCATATCCTGCAACTCCTTCAAATCTGGTTGTTAAGGTTGAGACATTTTATTCCTTAATTGTGATAACAGAAACTGCTGATATTTAAGCATATGAAACTGACAATTTAAGGCCCTCATAGCTAGGGTGGCCGAGGTATATACCTTTTTTCCCCACCTTTCTAAGGATCTTGACTCTCTTTCGGAAGGTAGAGGATTCTTAGCAGTAGAGGCCTTCATTCCCTTGGGGCCTTGAGAAATGGTTTCAGGATCAGCATTATGGCTTTTGTAAAGAAATTGGTGGGAGTTAGGAACTCTGTAGTACCTATCAGGCTTGACCGGGGCAGGAGGCAGGGAATCCGGATTAAGGCAAGCCTCCGAATAAACATCATCAAGTATGTCCAAGACAGGAGGTATCGCCAGAGGTCTGTGTTGAGGTAACAAAAGAAATTCCCTAAGTCTTTTCTTGGAATCAGAAAAGTCTTGGCCTTCCCAATGGAAGTGTTCCCTCAAGGTGTGCAAAGTTTCCCCAAAGAAAAATCCTCTGGAGGAGATACAGAAGGAATGGACTGCTCTGCATCAGAATCTTCAAAAGGGGAGTAAGAGTGATCCTCTACATCAGAATGTTCTGAAAAAATGGACCCCTGATCAGAAGAGGGAGAATCTTCCTCCACTCTGGGTCTCTTGTCTGGAGGGGGTTGGGAACCCCTGATAAGAGTAATTAAATCCTCAGCCATTTTAAGCATCTGCCTTTTAGGCATGGGGCCTGGAGATGGGCCCTGTGCAACAGGCCTCTTGGGATGCCTGGCTGATTTGGACTTAGTAAAGGCCTTAATGGAAAAGGAAGATGAGGGTCTAAAGACACCATGGGTGGAAGTGGACCTGTCCACATTAGGAGGCTCAACACACACAGTGGCTTCGGTGGTTGTAGTCTGGGTATGGGCCGAGGTACCTGTGGTCTCGGTTACAGAAGACACCGCCAAAGAAGTGTCGTCCGTAGTCAGGGACTGCATAGGCGTCTCGCTGAGAACCGGACCACGTGTAGCCGGTTTTGGCACGGTGTCGGTGGAGACCGCGGACCTCGCGTGTCGGTCCTTGTCCTTGCGTTTTTTGGACAAAACGGTAGTCGGAGTCTCCAACGACATTTTATAATCAAAGGCTTTACCAAAATGGTGTTGGGCGAACTCCGCCCGACGCTTAATAGTGCGTTTATTGAAAGTAGCGCAAAAGCAACAGCCCGAGACGTCGTGGTCTGGGCCTAAACAAGGTATGCAGAGGGAATGGAAATCCTTATGCGGTATTTGCTTCCCACAAGAAATACAATTGTTAACTTTTTCTGACATCGGACTGAGGCAAGAAAAGTTTCCCCAACGGGGTACTTAGCTTTAAAGAAGACTTCGGTTTCCAATTTTTCGTAAATTCAGGAGCTGGCCGACCGGCACTTGCGAACTGCTTCTGCTTCGGGCACCGCGCGGCAAAAAAGACTGAAGAAAATGGCGTTGGCTGTGTCTTATATACCCCTGCCTCACTGACGTCAGGAAAGAAAGCGACAACAACCGACGCCGGACCTAGACTTTGGAATTCGGTCGACCGAGGGACCGCCTGACGGCAGAGAACCCATCTGTGATTACTGCAGCTGTATGCACGATGAACATCTTCCAAATCTTCTCCAGCAGTACCAACTCATAGAAGCATTTAAAATCCTTAAACAACCTGAGAACACCCCTGCTCTAAAAAATATAATAATTCCTTACTCCAATCTAAGTTGCCTTCGCTCAAATAGACTCCTTGTCCAAACAATTAAATCTTACAACCTAGGTGGTGACGCTCTGTTTGCCAATACCACTGGAAAAATATGGAACTCCCTCCCCAACAACCTCATGCTTATAACTTCACTAGTTCAATTCAAAAAGAGTCTAAAACTCCACTATAAGTCACATTGGCTTTGTCCTTGCACAAACCCAGACTAGCTCTTTGCAGTAAACCAAGCCCATACTAGTTCTTAGTATTATCCAATCCCAAAAAGAACAACCTAGTGAGGGGATATCTAACCCCAAAAGAACAATGTATGTTAGCCAAACTCTAAGCTATAATTTGTCCTAACGACTTTGCTAGCATGTTATTAATGTACAGTATAATGAACTGTAGTATTCTGCATTTCCTAGAGCATGGTAGTTTATGATAGTATGTAAATTGCTTTTTTCTTTTTCATTTTTGTTCATCTTAAACTCTATTTTGTAACTATCTGTCATTGTAACTCTGTTGGAGCTTTTCTCCCCGGGCCTCCACTGAAAATGGACATGTATCCAGTCGGACTATCCCGGTCAACAAATGTAAAATAAAATAAAAAAATAAACTTTCACAGTACCAGAAAAAAAAAGAAGCTAACCACTAACAGCACACAAGTAACAGTAACTAGGCTGTAACAGTTAACCCAACAACAAAAAAAAGGAAGAACTTTGTTTTTTTGTTTTTTTAAAGGGAGAAGAAGGGGGAGACCCTCTAACTTAACGATTCCCTGATGGGAGAGCCTTTAACTTAAACGGCTATCCCAGAAAAGGGTGAGGAAAGAGGAAGAACCCTCTAATTTAAATGAGCTCTAAGAGGAAAGCAAGGCCTATGGAGAAAAAAAAAACGGCCAAAAACACCACAACAGCAGAGAAAGGGGTTGTTAGACTAAAGGGAGAAAGTACACACTCTAACGAGTCAATACAACCACAACAAATTAGAAATTTAGTGATAAATAGCAAAAAAGCAAAACGTAAGCGGCAAACAAGACCTGGGTAGCTGCCTCTAGGCATGTTGGGATAAGGGGTAGCCTTGAGCTATAGTAAATCAGCCGAGTCAGAGCTAAGGATCGGCTCCGAACCCAACCAGCAAGAATGAAGGTGAGATGGGACAACATAACATTATAGGTTTTCTTACCCAGCAGGGAATCACCAGCAGTGCTTTAGTTTATGCAAGCTTCAAATCTTTTCAGACAAGTTGAATTTTGGTGGCTGCCAAAATAGCAATTACTAGAAAATGGAAATTAAAATCTAAATCAACTATACTTAAAGTAGTGAATATTGTATTAGATAAAAGAACAGGAAGTGGGATCTTCAGAAAGGAGCAGGAGTGAATTACATAGAAAAAAATGGAAATTGTGGAACTAATACATGCAGAAAAAGGTTTTGGAGGAGGAATGGGTTTAAGGGAAGGCAGGAATTAAATAATTTATGTAATGTCACTTAGATTATATAATATATAACAATATATGTGATGCCTAATGTTTGTAATTGTGAACTTGTTATGGTTTTATTACTTTCATATAAATGTAAATATGCCTAAGTCACAAGTGATCATTCAATAAAGATATTTAAAAAATGCAGTCAACTGCTGAAAAATTAATCTTTCAAAGATACTGCAACAGAGTGACAAAAGAGCAATATAACAGTAATTATTTAACTCTAAAAAAAACTCAACTGGATGGAGCTACCAAATCTACTTCAATTCATCCAACTCACTATTACCCATAATATCCTAACCATACCAGATAACTGCCCTGACCTAAAAGACCTAGTTCAAGCTAACAATAATATCAGAGACCTTTGATCCTCGGACAAACTTCTGCTAAAAGTTACCAAATCTCTAAACAGTTTTGGAGACTTACTGTACTCCAACAAAATATCAAAGTCTTGGAACCTATTACCTCAGCACATCCTCAATCCAAACATGACCTACAAATTCAAACACTCAGAGAACATCTGTCCAATCACTGGCTCTGTCCTTGCTCAAACCCCAACTAGCTTTCTATATTATTTACTTACCTCAGATGCTGAATCCACCATTATTACATGCCTACTAGTTCAGTCTATCAGACTTACGTATACTCTATACTAATTCTGCTGTAAAACAACTTGTGTTTAACTTTACTCAATTTTGTATATTTACTGCACTTTTCTAATTCCAAATCCCAACTAGTTGTTTGTGATACCACTGTCTAATTTTTTGCTATTTGCTTTTAAGTTTTTGTTTTTGAATTATTCTGTACAAATGTAAAACTGTTTGTGGTTTATTGGAGCTTTTCTCCCCGGGTCTCCACTGAAAATGGGCTTCCAGTGCAGCCAAACAAGTACCCGGTAATCATATATAAAATAAATAAATAAAATCAGAGAACGCAAATGGTTATCTATGTAAAACTACTTGTGGTACCTAATTATAAAGAATACTTTCTCTGTAAATATAAGAAGCATTACAGCAAATTTCTCATAATAGTATCATGACCCTCAGATATGAGATATGCAGAACTGGTGGATAAAGTTGCAAAGACACACACAGACACACAGACACACACACATACACACACACACACACACACACACACACACACACACACACACACACACACACACACATATTATCTTCTTGTAATATAGTTTACAACACTGGACTCTAAACCAGAGGAGGTTAAAACTCTAATAACAAAAACTTCTATATTATGAAACAAATAGGATTTTTACTTTTGATGTATTCAAAACTCACTAAAAAGGAATTATAGGCCAGTTTTTTACTCAGTGTAATGAGTTGAAATTCACCACACCACTCACAATAAAGACAGAGCATAATGCAAAATGTCAGACTGTGGCAGTAAATGCATGTAAACTAAGGCCACTGATCCCTGTCTTTGAAAGACTGGATCTCTGTCCCTCTCTGAGATTTCAATAAGAAATTATCAGATAATAACAACATCTTATTAGCTACAAAACATGGCTAAGACTGTAAATATAACCATACAGCTTCCATTGTAGCACACTTTCAAATCTGACCACCCAGCTTCAGAATCACACTGTAGCCGTGACATGTTACAGTATTTTTCTAGTGAAAAATGGACAATTTTTACTTCTGATGTACCGAGAGCTCAATAAAGACATGTTTTAGGTGATTTTATTTTGTATTGTGTGTACTGAGTATGCTGAGAAGAAGTTCAGTACTGCACCCAAAACTAATACTGAGTCCCCATTCTGAGCCAGCAATCAAGGAGCCTGAATTGTCAACACTGACACTGGAGAGGAACATTGACTTAGAACAAAAATGTATACACCCAGTATTTCCAGATGCAGCTCCCTGCAAAATTTCCCTTAAGAGCACACAGGGAACACACTCAGTCCAGCATCTGGGTTTCCCCCTCTGTAAATATCCCCAATAATAGGGTTGAGTCCTCAGCAGAGTGTCCAAGCCAAGTACTCCAGCATCCTCTATGTAAAACCAGTGCTTCATGTTCCTGATCCAAGTAGCTCATACACACACACACACACACACACACACACACACACACACACACACACACACATTGAAATTCGATTTTCACACACATCCACATACACACACACACACACACACACACACACACACACACACACACACACACATACACACACACACCTGGAAAAGTCTGGCACATATTTACTAGCTAAAGCCCCTTTTGCCCAGACTATAAGGTAGTTACACTGCCATCAGACACACCAAAGCCAGCTAGTCTAAGGCTCTTAAAAGGACACCTAATTATACTGAGTGAAATTAATATTAATACAAATGATAGTGTTTGGCCAATGCAGTAAGGCTTACAGGAGTGGCTACAGTGTCACTAAATACATTTAAGTCCTCTCAAAGTTTAAAATATTCCATAAAGGACCAGCCACAATTATTTTTTTAAATATATTTAACAATGAATAATAAAAGAACATGAAAATACTAAATATCTATTTACAATAAACCCAAGAATTTCAATCACAGAAAATATTAAAAATAACACAGGTAGACAGGTTCACACAGTTGCAGAAAACAACACAACTAATCTCAATATATTTTCCTGACTGATTCTAAAGAATTATTATCCCCTGGTTACTTACTAGAGCATGGCAAGATGAAGAAGGTGAGAGATCCTTATTTGTCAGGTTACAACAACAGAGTGTTCAGATACTTCAGTCTCACCTAGTATTAAACATTAGTTTTAGTGACAGATTACAGAATAAAATCACATACATCTGGTCTTCTGACTTCTGGTTCCCATGCTTCTCCATTGGATAAAAGCTGTCAGGATTTAGCACCTATGTGTCAATAATACACACACACAGAGCTTTGCTAAGATCTGTGGCAACTTCTGGAAGTCATAAAACAATTTCAAACCTCAACCCTTCCAGAGTGGCAATTAGTTAATCCCAATAACAATGCAGGAAGCGTCCTAGTTCAGACTTTTTGTCTTTGGCTGCAGTGAGAACTGCAAGATAAAATCTTTATGGCCTAAGCTAAGTAATTTAATTTCAAACAATTTTCAAAGTTTGAGATTAACTTCTTCTCTTTCAGTATCCTCTGTTAAAACATATACATTTAAACAGTTACAATAATACATGTGTACTTCTTTTTCTGTCCAACAGGGCACACTGTTCATAGGATCATAGGAGTTTGCTAGGCTAATGGCCCCAGGGCCCTTAGAAGCGTAGCAAAGTTCAACCCATGTTCCTGAGGGTGTCCGGTTCAAGCAGACACTAACATCAGCACCTACTGCCCCGGTCCAAGAAGGATACAGGTGGAACCCCCGGGGTGAATTTCTGGTTACCCATCTAATTGTCCAAACTACACTTAAATAGGGCCAATGAGGGGCATTGTTTAACATGAATAGGAAGCTTGTGCCAAAGGTGGGGCAACCTCTGTGAGACAAATCAGTCTCTCCAGCAAGTTCTGTTGATGTCACATACCAGGTTAACATTCTTTGAGCAAGTGACCCATGTGCCATTTGACTTGTGAATTTGCAGAATTTCCATTAAAACTGGGTCAGAGATTGCTGCATATGCAAGACACAGGTCACCTCTGAGCAGTCTGTATGACACAGAGTAAAGTGATAATGATTTCAGTCTGTCTGCATAAGACAGATCTTGAAGACCCTAAATTTTCTTTGTATGGAACCTTTGTGGTCTCTCCAATTGCTGCAGGTGTTTGGAAAGGAACATATCAAAGGGAGCATCTATTATTGGCCAAATGAGGGAAGAGTAAACAGGGGTTTATACCTTCTTTTTTTTCTTGAGGCAATGCCCTTACTTATGAGATGAGCAACGTAAAATGCCCTTCTTACCACTGTGGAGACATGGTGACCAAAGTTAAAGTTGCTGTTGACCGGTGTGCCCAGATCTCTCACCACTGACTGTGTGCTTAAGGTACTGCTATTGTTGTGGTAGTTTGCAGGAACATCATCCTTGCCGAAGGGGATGATAATGCATTTTTTTGCATTACATTTAAGACCATGACTTTGGCACCCGTCATTAGTCTGTATAAGATCTTCTTGCAGGATGTTGACATTGCTAGGGGTTTTGATGATTGCTCCCAGTTTGCAGTCATCAGCAAACTTTGCCAGCCACAGTCCTTTAGTTTTAGCCTGTACTTCACAGATGTAGATTACGAACAGAAGGGGTCCCAGAACCGATCCTTGTGTAACACCACCAGTTATAGGTTTGTTGGAGGAGGTGGAGTTCCCTATTTTGACCACATGAGTTCTATCAGTGAACCAATTTGCAACCCATTTAACAAACCCAGTTGGGTAAGTTTATAAATGATGCCTGAGTGGGGGATTGAGTCAAAGACCTTGACTAAGTCTAAGTAGGCTTTATGCACAGATCTACCCTCGTCTATGGCTTTGGTGACCGTCTCGAAGTAGTCCACCAAGTTTAACAGGCATGATTTCCCCTTGACAAAGCCAAACTGGATAGGGTAGAGTGTTTGGAAAATTCCTACATCTTTATTATTAAGGTCCATGATGATTCATTCTGTGGCCTTGCAGATAATGCTGGTCAGGCTATAGGTCTATAGTTCCCAGGGTCTGTGGATCCACCCCATTTGTGCAAAGGAATGATGGTAGCTGTTTTTCATTATGCTGGAAGGAAGCCAGTGCTAAGGCTGTGACTGAAAAGCGTGCCCAATAGTGATGCTTAGTCCTGTTTTAACCCATTCAAAACACAGCCTGGGATGTTGTCTGGTCTCATAGAGGTTGTATTTTTGGCCTTGGAGAGGGTGTTTAAGACCTGCTCCTTGGAGATACTAGGTGAGGGACAGGTGATAGGGATGATTTGGGGAATATGTGGTAGGGACAGAGCAGTAAAGTTTTCGTTGAACCTGTCAACCAGAAAGTTTGCTATATCCACAAGTTCTGCATACATAGTACCATTAACTAAGAGTTCAGCACAAATCTGGGCCTTACCTTTGAGATTATGGATGTAACTAAAGAATGCCTTGTGGTTATCCTTAGTTAGGGAAGCTAATTTAGATAAGTAGTTAGCTTTGGAGGGCTTCATTAGGAGTCTTATTTGCTTGTTTAAGTTGAGGAATGAGTATTTCCAGTTTTGAGACCATTCTTTCCTACTTTTAGACAGAAATTTCTTTCTCCTGTTGTACAGCCTATTAATGGCAGTTGCCTACCAGGCAGGTTAGGTTTTCCTTGAAGATCTTGCTTTGGTTCAATCAGGTATGGCAGAGTTAATACAATTGTACAGGTGCTCTTATAAAGCACTGGTGTATAACTCAGCATAGGTGTCTGTTCCAACAGTCAGGGGAGGGGAATGAAACTATTTATGCTGTCACATAAGAGGTTGTAATTGGCCTTGGGGAAGTTTTTTAGTCTAGCTGTTGCTAAGGGTGGGGTCTTGTGTTATAGTTATTTCTAGCGAGACTGATTTGTGGTCAGACCTCACCAGGAATGGCCACACACTGGGGGTGGTGCAACAGTCCCCCATGTTGGTGAACACCAGACCCAAGATGTTTCGGCACCTTGTGAGTGTGTCAACCAGCTGGTCCAAGGCATTGGAGTTAAAGTCTAGGAACCTTTGGGCAAGTGAGTTAGAACTCTTATAACTTACCCAGTCAATGGATGGGTAATTAAAGACACACAAAACCAGGCTGTTTGGTTGTATCTTGACTGTTGGTACAATGTTAACACAAGCAGCTTTACAAATACATTTTTCAACACAAGCATCTGTACAAATCAGTTTGATATAGGAATGACATATAATTCTTTACAAAATTCCAGTTGGTTGTGCTGGCATATGTTACACATACACTGCCCTACTTCTCCTGGCATAGCTGGCAATATCTCACATTGTCTCACTGAGTACAATCCAAAGTATCATGGAGTATCAGTAAAGGCATACAACTAAAGCCACTGGGTTCTGTCTTTAAAAGGCTATTATCTCTGCCCCCCACCCCCTTTGTTACATCATTATGAAATGTTCAAGTAATAACAACCCTTCCTATCTAGTCATAGTCAGGGCTTTATCCCTGAACTCCACCAAAGGCAGTGTCTAAAAATATACATTTATCAGCATATTTACAAAATTCAGTAATACCACTCATACTTGCAAAGACTACATTAGAAAATTTGAATATTTAATCACATACTGAATACACAGACGATTTATTTCCTTTCATATCTGTTTGCTGGATAAACCTTTAAATGACATTTGTTTAATCTTTTTGTTTCCTGAAGCTCACTATCGGCAGCTACCCGCTCCTTTCCTTGTTTACTGGATCTACTGGGCCCAACTTCTCCACCAAACTCTTACACAACCCACTTCTTTCTCCTTTCCCACTATGCACACTAACTGAATGTCTGTGGGCATACATGCAATGGCGAGGTGCTAGCATATCATCCCACCTTCTTGGCCACTCAGCCAAAGCCCCTGAATGTTCCCCTGTAATGACAAAACCCCTTTTGTGTCTTAACCTCCAGCAAGAATTAATCATTATAAATGCTCAAGTACAACACCCCTCCAGGATGTGCACCCTCATCCTTCCATGCCAGTATCTCAGGCTCCCAAGCAGCTACCTGAACTCAGGTTGCCTGGGCCACAGACAGGGCTTTATCCATCTGTGCCATGGAACTGGCTTAACCTTTCAATAACTTGCTTTTCAGAAACATATCCCTACTAGAGCCCAGTTCACATCATCAAGGAGAACCTTCCAGTCAATCAAACCATTTTGTTCTGGCAGCTGAATGCATAAACAGATGTTGCATCTTAGCTAAATCAAATATATTTTCCAAATTCATCTTCTCTTTCTCTATCAGCATGAATACCCCCCAGTTCAACAGTCTCCTTGTCTATTTGCTCCACCTGTAAATTCTTTTACTTTCCCAGTTGCTTCATCTAGAATGTAAGTGATCAACAGTTTACTATTCTAGAACTGATAAGGCCATTTCTAATCTCACACCAGCCAAAAACTCTCAGCTAAGAGCTACCCATAATGCCCCTCTCCTAGTTACTTCAGATCTCGTTTGCCACATTCCTAGTCAGACGTGCTAGTCATCTCTCTCAAAGCTAAGTAGAAAATTGTTAATTGTAAGACAGTTTCTCTTCAAAATTATTTAATTTTTAATCAAGTTAGCCCTTTCTCACTGTTGCCTATAACCTAAGTCTATTTCCTACCCTTTTCCTTGGTAATTTAATTGTTTACCTTTATTGGTACTGTCCCTCACTCCTGTCTTTGACAGGCCTTTCCTTTTTACTAGTGGTATTTTTTATATATATATATATATATATATATATATATATATATATATATATATATATATAAACATCATTGGTATTTTCTCCCTTAATTTTTCTATAAGATAGCCTTGCTGCCTTACTATGTCAGACAAAGCTAAGTTGGGATTTAAACAGTGTGACAAGTGTGGACGTAAGATGCCTAACTCAGATACACATGTTTGTTGTCTACTGTTTGGGCGTAGACCATAATAAAGCTGACTGCGACATTTGTGCTATTTCTAGTAATGTACACTAGCAGAATGTAAAAATAAACTTATCTTAAAAAGACACCTTTTTCAGAGGCTCTATCTGGGTTGGAGGTCTCACCCCCTCCAAAGACCAAAAAACATAAGGAAAAACAGATTACTCAAGACACCTTTTTCAGAGGCTCTATCTGGGTGGGAGGTCTCACCCCCTCCTAAGACCAAAAAACATAAGCAAAAATGGATTACACAAGACACCTTTTCCGGAGTCTCTATCTGGGTCTGAGGTCTCATCCCCTCCAAAGACCAAAAACCATAAGGAAAAAATGGATTACTCAAGACACCTTTTTTAGAGGCTCTATCTGGGTCGGAGGTCTCACTCCTTCCAAAAAACAAAAAAAAAAAATAAGGAAAAACGGAGTTACTCGGTTCCTGCATCTCCATCAGTTAAGGAACCGAGTTGGCTCTGGGCTTCACCGGCACCCTCTACGCAGACCTCTTCGACACCAGGCTCTGTGTCTTCTCCCTCGATGCTATCCACGATATTCACCCCTATTTTGGTTCCAACCTCAGCACCACTGACTTCAGTGCTGTCCTTGGATCCGACATGGTCTCCGATGACTGTACCTGCTTCGGCACCATCCCCAGCCATGGTGCCGACAGTTTTGTCGGCTCAATCGGCTCCAAAACTCGAATACCTGCCAAGGACAATATACTTCCACTCTGTGCATACTGTCTCAGTTCCGACAGCAGTGTTTTCCCTGTCAGCACCGTCCACCCTTGCTGAATCGGCTCCAGTAGAACTGATGCTCTCCAGAAGCAGTGCTTGGACCATCCATACCTTGGTACCTAGCCCAGTGCCTATTTTCTCGCTGGCACCGTCTATGTCCAAAGCTTGACAGCTTCCAGTTCTCTCAGAGCTCCTCACAGCAAGGTGTTACCCCAGTTCCAAGGTTGTTTCTCCCGGTTCCAGACTCCCATCCCTCCTCAGGTGGGCCTGCTGTACATTTAGTGGACACGCAGTCAGCACCAATGACATCAGTATCAGACCCTCCCCTAGCATGCACCTTCTATTTCGGGACCCTGGGCATGGGAGTCACAAGAACCCTCTTTGAAGGGAGCCCCTTCATCAGAGGCCTCCTCAGAAGATCCCACTGGGGAGCCACCCTGTAGGAAATGGTGCAAGAGGAAGCACCTTGATTCACCAGAGGAATCTATCACCAAAGACACTGCTTGTGATGAGGGGGAAGGGTCCCCACGGTCTTCCCAAGGTGGCATCTCATTCGGAGACATTCTCAAAATCCTTAAGCAGCGGGGAGACTGGAAGTTCTATAACCCTTCTGAGAAATCTGTGTTCCTGCAGGCCTTCCGTGCCCAGCCATCTACTTCCTGGGTGACTCCTTTGGCAGATGACCTTGTTAAAATCATTGTGCAGTGTGCCTGGAAGGCCCCGGACAACATAGAACCTGTCAGGCAAAAAATGTTATCTACACCTGAAGACCAGCCCCACTGATCCTAGTATTTGACAGTTGATTCTATGGTCATGGCAGAGGCCACCAAGAGGGAACTGGCTGAAGATAGTTCCACCGTCCATCCTCCAAACAGAGAGCCCAGGACCATGGACAGACTAGGGAAACAGACCTATGCTTCAGCGCCATTCGCCATTTGGTTGCTGTTCTATCTGGCACACTTTACTCGCCTCCAAAGAGACCTAATTTCTGAAATGTCTCCCTCTTTGGTGGGGTACTGCCTGATGAGGTGCGTTATACTGTCGCCTCGCAGCTAGCTACCCTTGAATCCTTCTCGAACTCCTCGATGAGTCTGATATCTCAATCCACAGAGGGGACAGCTTGAGCTGCTGCATCAGGCATTGTCATGAGACGTAATGCTTGGATGCGGTTGTGTGACTTCGCAGATCCCTTTAAATCTTCCTTCATCGATGCACCTGTCGAGGACTCTGCACTTTTTGGACCCAAAGTACGAGACACACTTACACATAGTGAGAAAGACTGAAAGACCTTGTCTGCTGTGGGCATACACCTTTCCAACCCCCAGATGTCCTACTCCAGGAACCAGAAGGGAGGAAAAATGTGGTTCAAGAAATCCCAAGGACCTTTTTGTGACACTCGTCGTGAACAACCTCCTCACCCCTGGGTAGAGGGGGCAACTCATATGGAAGACATTCCTTTCGGGGTACAGGGGAGTCCGAGTAACCAGGGTGCTAGAGATTCTTTCTCTGGCAGACCCTACCAGTGCTCCTGAGCAGCGGCCCGATTGCTTTCCTCTGGAAGTAGTCGGGGGTCATTTTTTTTGCATCTACCAGCCTGGCATCTTATTACTACTGATGTTTGGGTGCAGACAATAATATCCAGAGGCTATCAAATACCATTCGATTTAACTTCCATCCCCAATGTACCACCCAATCAGAGGGAATTAGTAGATTCAGAAATAGAAAAGCTGCTAAGGAAAAAAGTCATCCAAGCAGTACCACCAGATTAGACAGGATCCAAGTTTTACTCGAGGTTCTTTTTAGTGCCAAGAAAGACAGGAGACTGGAGACCAATCTTGGATCTCAGCCTATTGAACAAATTTATCAAACTTCAAAATTTCTGGATGGTCATGATAAAGTCCATTCTTCCCTTCCTAGGGAGGGATAACTGGATGTGCTCTATAGGCCTTCCAGGATGCGTACTACCACCACATAAATATGGCTCACCACTCCCAGAGGTTTCTCCACTCCCGGCTGGGAGCCAAATCACTACCAGTTCAGGGCACTGCCATTCGGTCTCTCGACAGCCACGCGAGTGTTCACCAAATGTATGGCAGTTGTGGTAGCTCATCTTCGACTACAAGGATTTCAGGTGTTCCCCTATCTAGACGATTGGCTCCTTACCGCTCTGACCAGGAATCTTCTTACACTCAAGGTCTCGCTCTCAGCTTGGGGATTACAATCAACAAGGACAAATATCAATGTCTACAATGAAGACATTGGAATTCATTGGAGCGGTCTTCGACACAACATCCTGTCCTGTCAAGCTTCACTCCCCCCAACAGGTTTTCAAACATAACACACCAAATCCAAGACTTTCCTCTCAGACCTATGTACCAGCACGTCTTGTATTGCAACTCTTAGGCTCCATGGTGGCTGCCATTACATTGGTACCGCTGGCAACACTGCACATGAGAATCCTACAGTGGCTCCTTTCCGCACAATGGTCATTGCTAATTTACCCACTCGACCACATGTTACGTCTTTCAAACTGTTGCAAGGAAGAAATGCTATGGTGGATAAACCCACAAACTAATCTTTGGTGTTGACCGTTCTGTCTTCTCCAGCCCACTGCCACGGTGACCACAGACACTTTCCTGTTATGGTGTGGGGGGGGGGGCATTTCCAGGGAAAGACTGTCCAAGGCACCTGGTCCCCCATGGAGGCCAATTTGCACATAAATGTCCTGGAATTGAGGGCAGTTCTCCTAGCATTGCAAGCACTCCATGCGTCCCTACCCTCTGGGACCATTGCAATTCAGTCAGACAACATGTCAGTCGTCTGGTATATCAACAAGCAAGGCGGAACCAGGTCTTACCCTCTGTGTCAGGAAGTCATGAGGATTTGGCACTGGGCAATAGTTTCCAACCGCTTCCTTATAGCAACACACATTCCTGGGAGTTCCAACCTTATTGCGGACAATCTGAGCAGGAACATCCTGATGCCTCACGAGTGGTCCCTCAACCCTGTAACGGCGGATCAGATCTTCCAATGCTGGGGCAAGCCTTGCTGCCACCTGTTTGCTTCCCTCCCTAAACTACAAATGCAGAAGCTACTTTGCCCTGATCCCCCCTCAGGGGGAACCACTGAGGAATGCTCCAATGCATGATTGGCCACCGGGTCTTCCCTATGGCCTCATCTGATTCATAGTCCGTGGATCCTGGATAATTTCCAAGACCTGTTATCTCATCCTCAGGGACTGATTCATCCAAACCTGCACAATCTCAAGCTCACAGTTTGGTTCCTTCACTTCCAGTGATTGCCAGGCTGCCTGACATCCTATCTCCTGTTCGTGAAATTCTTATGGCTTCACACAAACGTGCCACTAGGAAAGTTTATTCTAGTAAATGGACTAGGTTCTCTATTTTGGCCAAAGATCAGAACTTAGACCCTTTCTCTATACCTATTCAAAAGATCCTACAATACCTGACTACTGTTTGCATGCAGGAACCTCAGCTTCAACAATCACTGTACATTTAGCAGCTATCTCCAATTTTCATAATGATCTTGATAATTCTTCAATTATGTCACAACACCTTTTTGAAAGGAGTATTACATGTTAAACCTCCGGTAAAGCCTCCCTTAGAACCCTGGGACTTGACTTTGGTACTTCAGTCTCTCACAGGTTCTCCTTTCAAGCCATTTAATTCATGTGATTTGCAGTTTTTGTCATGGCAAACCTTACTTCTAGTAGCACTTACCTCAGCGGGAAGAGTATCTAAGCTGCAGGCTTTGAGTGTCAAGAGTCCTTGCTTGATCTTACACATGGATAGGGTGTTCTTTCATACTGACCCTTATTTCTTGTCCAAGGTCATTTCCAGCTTTTCCATTAACCAATCTATTGACCTGCTGGTTTTCTTCCGTCAGCATTCTAACAGAGGGGAGTACCTTTTGCACACCCTTGAAGTGCATCGGCAGCTTCGTTGTTATTTGGACAGGACTAAATCTTTCAGGAAAACAGATCAATTGTTTGTGGCCTATGCAGAACCCAGACTGGGTAAACCTGTTTCCAAAGTCACTTTATCCTCCTGGCTTAGAAACGTCATTACCTTTATCTACCAACGGAATAAGCTATCCTTACCTTCCAGAATAAAGGCTCATTCTAACAGATTTATGGTTACTTCTATAGTATTTCATTCCAGAGCCTCTATAGATGATATGTGCACAGCAGCTACTGGGGCAAGACCTCATACACCTTTATATCTCATTACAAATTGGATTTGGCCTCCAGAGGACGAACATCTTTTGGTTCTATGGTGCTCAGGAATATCCTTCCTTAGGGCCATCCAGGACTCAAGTAGCTGGGGACTCGGTCCTATTTGTAATGAATAAACAAAGATTTACAACATCAGATAAAGAAGTTATGTCTTACCATAATGTTCCATCTGTGTTGTAGATCTTTGTTCATTCATTACTTCCCGCCCTCCTTCCCCCTGCCTGGACTCCTGGTGGACTTTAGGAACTCCTGGTTAGGGTATTTGCTCAGTCAGAGCCTCCTACTATTTTTTTCTATTACTACATCTATTATCTAAGGGCGGGCAAACTCGATCTGAAGTAACTTTGAGGGGGGCATTATGGGTAGGTCTTAGCTGAGAGTTTTTGGCTGGCGCGAGCTTGGAAATGGCTGTATTGGTTCCGAGGATGGAACCGAGGTCCCAATGGTAACGAATAAACAAAGATCTACAACACAAATATGGTACGACATAACTTCTTTTTTTCTTTGTTTCCACAACTTTATCATGTCAACATATCACAAGAAAAATTTCAATGTTACCTTGGAATAATCATGTTCAAGTTGCACTACCACTGAAACTTCTACCTGGTTGCTTCTCCTTCCATATTCTTCTTCATAATACACTGAAATTTCTATTAATATTTGCGTACATTCCCCATATTTGACTTCTGAATCTGGCAATGGTAAATCTTCAGAAGTGCTACCTGTAAAGAACCTTTTCTAAACTCGGTCTGCCCCGACATCTTTGATATCACATATTTCATAAAGTCTATCCTTTCTTCACTTTTGGAAACACTTTACAACCTCTAATTGTGCTTTCTTGCCATATTGTGTATTCCAATTAAGCACTGTTTATTCTGTTCAAATAGTTTTACTGCCTCAGCTGACTCATCCTAAATACTGCCCATTTGCTGTTTAACAGGTGTATTAACTGCCTGTTGGTCATGTGGGAAATCCACTTCATTCACTTACGTCAAACAGTCTGTTCATGTTCCACAGCTTGATCCCTATAGCTTCCAAACCATATGTGACCGCCATAATGTTCAATCTTAATACCTTCTGGCTTCCCAATGCAGGGCATCAAGGTGGACTTCACCTTTTAAGTACTCTGATTCTACCAAGCAGTCCATTTCTTCCATCACCAACCAAGAGATGACAACTTCACTCATCAACTCCACTAATCTGATTTCCCTATTTAGTGGTTTTAACTTTTAGAAAAAATGAATTACCTAAGGAAGCAAACTCTAATACTTGTGGGTATAACTTTAAAAAAAAATGAGTGTCCAAGGAGGTAAACAATTTCATCAAGCACTACTCATGCATCTTCATTGCTTTGCTTTTAACAGTGACCAAGTGACCTCTCTCACATTCCACTTGTTAATCCAGAACAGTAATTCTACTTCCCTTACAGCCAGGTATGTCAAGTTGAAGCCTTTCATAGTCATGAATATGTCATTTTGCTGATGATCTCCACCATGTCTTGTTTAGAATATTAAATGACCTATGACTACCATCTCCTGGGGGACAGTCTAACACTCCTTCCTTGATTCTGAAATGGACTTCAGATATGATTTTTCTGCAGTGTCATACTATTCTTTTGACCTCTGCAGGCACTGGTGCTGTTGGCTCAGGTACATGGCATTGTTAGGTTACCCAGACCAGCTCTACACCTACTGGTGTCTTCACAGTGAAGGTACAATCTCTGCAGTATCTGGCTTTTTTTTTTTTTTGCATACAGCAACAACAGGTGCATGATCCAATTACACTCTCTTGGCAGCTTAGAAAGTCCTCAGTGACATGCCATTTTTTCCACAGTCTGGCGATTGTTGTACCCATACACCTCTCATACAGTAAGGTGGACCACAGCAGATCTTATTGGAGGTTCCTTCACGAAGGTCAACTCCTTTTTATGTTCTGAACGTGTACAGTTAAGTGATCTCATTTTTTATACCTTACCTGTCGCACACCACAACCCTTGGATTCCTGCATGTCTGATGTTCAAGGGGTGCCTTACTACAGACACCTCATTCCTGTTACTATTTCTAGGGAAGGGTATTGTGTGTGCATTCAGAAAATGCTGTGTTGGGGAGAGGAGTTTCCTGGGCTTGCCTGCACTATGTTTCTGTTGCGTCTAATGCAGCCATGTATAAACATTTCAGAGACTGCAGATCTGGGCTTTTACACTGGGGGTCCTGAAACTGTGGGTCATGGTGTACAACCATTGCAGAGACTGCAGTTCTGAGCTTTCACATGGGGGGTTGCACTGGGGGCCCTGAAATTGTGGGCCACAGTGTTCCATAGCCTATTTTGTTAAACATCACAAACACCAGTGACATGCAAAGCCCAAGAGAAAGCACATTATAAATGATGGTCTTTAGAAAATATCAGTCTTCCACAAGCACATTATACAGATGGAAATATTACTTTCCAATAATTTCACAAATATGCTCAATTCATCTAATTCCATATACTCACTGACTAGAAATTGGGCAAAAATTAAGAAGAAATCAGCATGTGAAATGAAAGTGCTGTCAAACTAACAGTTCTAAAGTATTAGAAGAACTGAAGCTGGTTCAGGATAAAGCTTTTATTACAGGTACATTCTAATTAATGGCATAATAGAATGAGCACAAGATAGTAACTGCTCTCTCAATAACCCAACCTTTTGCTACAAAAACTACAATCTGGGTGATGACATGATAACTTACTATCAGTGTAATGATGTGCAGCTGCTGTTATTGCTCCTGCAGGTTCCTTATGACACAAATCCTCATTAGTCCAACAAATAAAATCCTGGATGATACAACCACACATCACGCTAGTCCTAGAATCAACCATTTTAAAATGAAAGTTAATATTACATTTATGTGTAACATAAACCCATCGATCATACACCTTTATTTTAAATAATGTTTCTTAATCATATTAGGGGACTGAACCAATAAGCAACAATTTTGCAACTGCGCAGGGAAAGACAGCAAGTACTGAACATACAACATATAATACTTAAACATTAGAGGACATGGCAGCAATATGCAATATAAAAAGAAAAAGCATTACACACAAACAGTACCAACATATAAATAGCCAAATTACTACCAAAATATGAGTAAGATAGTGAAAGAACAGAAACAATAAAAATGCCTAAATTACCGAAAGGGTCATTTTGTCACAATTAGAGAACTGAAGAGTGTTAACTAAAATTTCATATGATTGAACTTCAGCTTTTTAATTTTCTGTCTCTGACACTTACTTTCCACTACAGCATATTTCTCTGAAAATTAGACCCATCACCAAATACATATATCCTTATCAACGAATCATCTTATTGTCAAAATTATTTGAAATGTCAAACATATCAATGGTGGAAAGAACCAGACACTAATCCTGCTCCAATCAATACGTCCCTTTCAACACAATTTCGAATAGTCTTTTTCCGATCATCTTTCAGTATGTCCCACCATTTTCTTGCCCAATTCCACATTTAGCTTCTCCATTAATCTTTCACTGGACCACAATCAGAAAACACACTAAAATCCAGGCATGC